>NW_027261992.1:7500-50979 GCF_902827115.2 Pseudochaenichthys georgianus | reverse complement strand
CCTACCTACCTACCTACCTACCTACCTATCCACCCACCCACCTACCTACCTACCTACCTACCTACCTACCTACCTACCTACCTACCTACCCACCCACCTACCTACCTTTGCATAAATATTTTATTTCCTTTTTTCTGTTATGTATTGCACATTTCTTTCACACACATGTGACAGGCGTGACGAGGGCTGACTGAATATCGTCTCAGTCGACCGACAGTCGTGCTCGCCTCGATGGGGACCAGCAACCTGTTGAGCCACCTGACCAGCGGACGAGCCTTTTCACTTTAAATGACAATCTATTCATATAATGCAGGGGTTCTCAAAGTGCGGCCCGCGGGCCAATGGCGGCCCTCTGAAATGTTTCTGGCGGCCCGCGATAGTTAATGTGACGCGCTGAAATGCATGTGTTATATTTGAATCCTCCATGGTCGTATCTAATAAGAATTAGAATGGAATGTAAGAATGGTGAAAACTGCGCCCCCTGGGTTGTCATTCCTAAATTATGAATGACAGCTTGTGGAAAGTTTGCCATGCTACTGGTTGCATGGCAACTAGGCATCTCGCGAGTTGCGGTAATTGGTTAGTACAATAAAGAAAGGATTTGTTTTGGAATGATGTTGTGTTCCGTTTTTTCTTGGACGGCCCTCAATCCAATATTGGGAACCTCCATTGGCCCTCACTCATCAACGCTTTGAGAACCCCTGATCTAATGTATTCTTATGAATGAATTTAACGTTCATTCTGTTGCTCAATTCTCACCGTAATTCAGGGTATAGTGAATAACTGTTCATAAAGTTTCACAGTACTCTTATTCAAGTGATAGTGGAGATTTATTTTTTTTAAACTTAGTTTTTATTATTTTCAGGAAAAACAATACAAACCAAACCCAAGAATGATCTGTACATAATGTACCGACGGTCAGGGTTCGCTGTGACTGAGTGAAGGGTCTTGGAGGCAGTCCACTTGAACAGTTTATTTTCAAATTCTGGTAGCTTCATTCTGAGCCCATGGGTGAGTCTTTCCATATGGAGTATTTCTCCAACCACTTCCAACCAGTCCTTGGCTGCAGGGGGTTCCTCCTGCAGCCAAGGACTGGTGATTGCGTTTCCGTTGAGGCTATCAGTATACGCACAAGATCGTGGTCTCCGTATTGGACAATGCTCCTTGTGAGGTTTCCTAAATAAAGTACTTCAAAAGTGTTCGGGACCTCAAATCCGCTTGAGCACAGTCCATACTTCATCCCAGTATCCCTTCATTTTCGCACATTCCCAAAAAACACGTGCACGTCCAACATTCCTCTCCCACACAGTCTCCAGCATGCCTCCTGAGTACGTGCGTATTTACTTTTAGTCCTGGGAGGAATGAAAAATCGGATTATATTCTTCCAACAGAACTCTTTCCACCTCCCTGAGCTGGTGGTGGTTTGCTGTGCAGCACATATATTAAACCAGTCTTCATCGGACAACAGTACCTCGCTCTCTGTCATCCATGTATCTGGAACATGCAGTGTAGAAGTGTTCCTGTTCATGACTAGACCTCGGTACAGCGCTGACATCCCTTTACAAGAGACACTGTTCTATGCTTTACACCATGTTATAACCACTCTGTTCATTTCGTGCTGCCGGTGGGGTTTATCTTCTTAACTTAAATACATCCTGGTTATTCAAATTGAACTCCTCTTTAAGTTTTTGAAAGCTTTTGATTTGACCCCTCTCAATTATAGTGCTGATTGCTGTAATGCCCTTGTCTGACCACTGTCTATGTGTTGTATCGAAAATTCCAGGCTTAAACTCCGAGTCATAAGTCAACCAACTGAGAACTTTGATCTCTCTCTCCAAGTTGCATTTTCTATCCACTGTAAACCAGGTTTCAAGAGTGAATGTAGTGATCGGGTCTACGTAGCAATTCCTCCTTCCTTTTGAACATAGTTCTGTTGGCAGTCATGCTTGGGATATGGTAGTCGTAGTAATATTCTTGAGGATTCGGTCGAGCCATCCCTCCTTTATCTTTAGGTGCTTGGAGGGTTGCTGTATTTTATCCTCGGTTTCTTTCCCGCCCAAATGAACCTTGAGATTCTTTCGTCCCATTCTATGAATTGTGAGTGGGGTGTTTCTACAGGTAAAGATTGTAACATATATAACATTATTGGATGTATATTCATTTTAATAATTTCTAAGTCTAGAGTGAAAACTGACCATCTTTCCATCTCTCTGGATTTCCTGATTTAAAGTCTTATAGTTCGCTTCATTTAGTGTCGTTAGGTCACTTGTTGTATTCACACCTAAATAGTGTCTTGCCTTTGCGCGCCACCGGAGTCTGTATGCGTGTTGAATAGGAAGGGATGGGGTATACTTGATAGCCATCACCTGGGTTTTTCCTACCTTGAGCTTATAGCCCGAGAGATGGCCGTATGAATCAAGTAGCTTCATAAGTTGTGGAAGGCTGCGTCAGCTGGATCAATATGTCGTCAGCATATAGTCCTATTTTGTGTTCTGTGCCTTTAATCACTACCCCCTCTATTCCTCATCTTGTCTAATTGCTTGAGCTAAGGGCTCAATAAAGATTGCAAATAGAGTAGGGGACAGGCAGCACCCCTGCCGGGTAGATCGTTCTAGCTTAAACCAATTTGTAAGGTTGCCATGTATTTGTATTCTTGCCATAGGACCTTGATAAAGTGATTTCATGCAGTTGATCGATTCTTTGCTAAAGCCAAATGCTTCTAGACAGAGATAGAGAAACTTCCAGCTGACGCTGTCAAATGCTTTTTCTGCGTCCAGCCTGAGGATTAATGCACTCTCCCCCCTTCCTCTTTACTTCTTGAATTACATGTAATGTTCTTCTTATATTATCATGTGTTTGACCAACACATCCTCACTCCCAGGTCGGCCTATGTTGACGTGATGTCAAGTCCCCTGTCGGCTTTTGTATTTTTCCCCTTCGATTCGGAGAAACAAATATTTTTTCGGAGTAAAGGATGGCAGAAGACACTACACTACCCAGAATCCCCAGCTATCGTTTGGACTACACCATGTGCTCTGTTGACAAACCCCGTGATAGTCCTCAAGCTCTGTGATTGGAGAGTGTGCTCCGAGGATTACCGAGCCTCGAACAGCACTTGAAATGGGATGGAACCACGGCAGACTGTTCAAAACTGGATTTGAACGGGTCCACCGCGTCCCCCCTCCCCCACCCCGTCCCCAGAACTACACATGCTGGCTATTCTGTTTCGCAACATGTTCTATGGCACGTCTCTGCTGGGAGTTGTAGTTTTAAAAGACGTTTTCGTATTTCCCATAATAAGAAGTTGCCAGTATTAAACTGTGTACATCCCTGGAGGTTTAGGGGACAGGAAACACTCACATTTAAAACATATAATTAATAAATGGGTGAAAATTGCTCGTGCCCATTATGGGCAGCACAAACGAATGCCGTGCTTCCATGAGCGTCCATAGAAGCATATGAACATCCCGGAAAGCTGAAAATGGACGCTAAGGGCCCCCCCCTTGCATTGGAAAAAGCCGACAGGGGACTTGACATAACGTCAACATAGGCCGACCTGGGAGTGAGGATGTGTTGTTTGACGTCCCTTGATAAATCCTGATTGATCTTCGTCTATCAGTTCTGTCATGAAACTCTCGATTCTCTTAGAGATCATTCTTGTGAAGATCTTATAATCACAATTCCGTATTGATATTGGCCTATAATGTTCGCAGAATTCTTTGTCCCTTCCCTCTTTAGAGATAACAGTGATTATGGCCTCTTTCCATGGGGGGGGGGGTTATCCCCTTCTTTATAGTTTCGTTGAATGATGCTAGTAACAACGGAATAAGTTCCTTTGTACACATGTTGTACCATTCGGAGGGGTACCCGTCACTTCCTGGTGCCTTATTCTTTTTTAAATAAAGTTCTTTTCCTGTGATATCCGAATTCATGATATGATGTTGTTCCCTCCCTATTGCTGGCAGGTCTAGAGAGTCGAAACATGAGTATAGCTTGTTGCAGTAGTTTTTGAATATCTTGTCTGGTTCAGATTCCAAGTGTTAGTCTTGGGGTCCCTGATTTTGTGGATTGCATTCTGCTGCTGTTCTTCCCTTATTCGTCTGGCTAACCGTTTTGATGCTCGTAATACGTTTGTTTCACAAATCTCAATTTCATTTCTACCTCATTCTCTAATATCTCATTCATTGTTTTCCTTATTTCTTTAATTTGATTGAGTAGTTCTGGGTCATTAGAGTTGTCATGTTGCTGCTCTAAAGTTCTCAATTCTCCAATCTTATTTTGAGCCTCGTTTTCTTCAGGTATACCGTTCTTGAGATTAGCTCCCCACGCATGACTGCTTCTAACGCATCCCAGACGATGGCTGGGCCGACCTCCCATTATCATTCTCTTCTTGTTCATTTGCTTTTTGACCCCCTCAACACATTCTGGATCGTTCAAGATACCTACATTAAGTCGCCAATGTGTCTGTCTTGTCTGCTTATTTAAGTTCAGCGTCAGGTATAAAGATCTGTGGTCTGATTGCTCTGAGTCGGTCCCCTGCATTAATGAGCAAGTACTCTATTCTTGTATAGACTAAATGGGGAGTGAGTAGAAAGTGTAATCCTTTTCGAGTGGATGTGGTTCTCTCCAAATGTCTACTATTCCCAATTCTGCCAATGCAGTACGTATATATTTGGACAATTTAGTTTTACTACTTTTCCTAGAGCGAGTTGAATCCAGGTTGTGATTCATTGTAATGTTAAAACCTCTTGGTTTTATAAACCGTTTGTAATTACTTCTTCATCCATTTCTGGATCTCTGCAGGTTTTTAAAAAATCCCTAAACCCCTTTTGGGGCTGGTCCCTCCCCTCTCCCTCTGCGGATCTAAGGTCCGGTAGAGGGGGATGGGGCACAGAGTCCAGGCGGGGGAGTGCGTCTGACAAAGAGATGGGTTGTTGTGCTCTCTATCTCTGGTTCTTATCCTACATGTTCACCTGGACTAGAGGGGAAGCGTTCTTGGCAGCCTTTCAGCTGTTTCTCACTATATTCGTGACTATTCTAGGAGAGTGTTGACGGTGACTCGTTGGGCCTTTCCTCCTGCACTTGTTTGTTCCCCAGTTCCTTCCTTTAACTGAATATAGGAGAGGGCACTCAGGCCTCTCTACTTCCTTCTTTTGACTAGTTTAGTTTCTCACCCCCTTTCCCTTGAACTCATTTACACGGGAGAGTGCATTTACGTAGTCACGTTGTGCCTCTCGGCGTATACTTTGACTGTCTGTCTCTTTGGAGAGTGCTAATACGTTGGATATGTTGGGCCTTCTCACTGATGTCCCTCTTCACCAGTATCCCATGTCCCTTCTTCATAATGTCCTCCCTATTCTACGGGGAAGCATGATGGTGCCTTTTCATTTCGGTTTCTGGCTTTGTGTTTCTTCACCTCTTACTCGTTTAATGTTTAGGAGAGTGCATCACGTAGTCACGTTGTGCCTCTCTTCCTGTTTCTGGCTGTTCTCTTCATCCCCGTGTTTCTCTGAGAAGAGAAGAAATACTATTCTAAAAAGGAGCTGACACGTGGCGTCTCTGCACTTGTACACTTGAGGGGTCAGAGATCATATGGTGAGGGATTCCATGAGCGGTATGCGCCGGCCTGTGCCTTTACCTCGGACTTCTGGTAGAACTGCTCGGTCTTGATAGATTGAGTGGGGAAGTTCAGGAGATCTTTCTAGAACATATTAATATACCTTCCGATTCCTGGGCGATAAGCTCAAATAGATTCCTATGAAAATCTGTTTTGCTTTCAGGAGGGGCGTCGACATGAACTAATGTGGTCGTCTTCTATTCTCCCCTTCACAAGTATCTCCCTTCTTCATCTCCTATTTCCTTAAGAATGGATACTCCTCGCCTACTACCACCTTTATAGGAACTGTAAAATGTATTTTTAAATCCCATCTCTTTAAGTTGTTCGTGCTCTTGCTCTGTAAGATGTGTTTCTCGTAGGTAGTTAACCTGTGTTTTTTCCTGTTTTAGTTTAGCTATAACCTTGGCCCTTTTTACTGGATTGTTTAACCCGTTCACATTAAGCGACACCATTTTCAGATCTTTAAATATCATCTTGACCCTTCTTTGAGCTTACCTTTATCCTTCTGACACTATTAAAAACACAAAAAACGAATGAAACATCATCACACAACTGAACCCAAAAAAGAGAAGACCTCCAAACATGGGGCAATAGTCCATTCCCCAAATCCCTGTTGGAGGGTGGAGGGGGAGTCCTCATCGTTGACGGGGGCCCCTCCCTAGACCTGTACCTCCGCTGTGAGGTTCCATAATGTCTAGACATGTCCAACTCAGAACACTCGACCTCTCCCAGTCGTTGTCTATTACTTTGTAGTGATTTTAAGAAACCTGTATGTAATCCTACACATCCCATTCAGGACTCTTAATGTTATCGCAGGTATTTAAGTTCAGTGAATCCAAACAAGTCTCCCTTGAGACATCGTTATGTTTCCCGTGATGTTCCGCCCTTCTTCCAGTAAAACCTTTTAGGACTTCCACTGATAGCTTTGCAGCTTTTCTCTTGCGCGGTCAGCTGTGCCGGAGTCGGGGCCGCGCCCTCTGCCCGCCACTCGTTTCCACTCCATGGGTCCTCGCGCCCACGCCGGTTCCGTATCCTCGCCGGGCACGTCCACCGTGTGTCCTCTTTCCTTCATGTCCTGCGCGGCTTCCCTGGCATTATCATAGGTCTTCACTCCTGTGTTCCAGTGGATCTGTATTTTTGTGAGCGGCGTCTGGAAACGGATTCCCTTTTCCTACAGCATTCTTTTAATGCCTGAAAATGCACGTCGCTTCTGGGCCACGGCTGTAGGATAGTCGTGGTCGAAAAATATTTGTTTGCCCCCTGCGTGTATCTTTTTCTGCCAAGCCTTCTTTAAAACCATCTCTTTTATTTCGAATTGGAGGAAATTCACCACGATGGATCTGGGAGTCGAGCCTTGGCTCGGTGCTCTGTGAGCGCGCTGGATCTGGAGCCGAGTTTCTTCGGGTATTTCGAGTTCGGTTTTCAGAAGTGACTCCATGTATTTGGCTGTGGAGCTCCCCTCCGTGCCCTGGGGTAAGCAAACACTCGGATGTTGTTTCTCCTCGATCTCCCCTCGAGATCAGTCAATATTCCTTGCATCACCTCCGTCTTCCACTCTTCCACATCTGATATGCAGTGATGTACCTGAACGCATTCAATGAACGATCGTTCATGAACGAGTTCATATTTTGGGCGAACGTGAACTGAACGTACTGTATTTCCGCTAGATGAACGTAATTGAGAACACGTTCATTCTCAGCGCTGTATAACGGCGTTCAAAAGTGCGTTCATTCTCAGCGCTGTATAACGGCGTTCAAAAGTGCGTTCATTCTCAGCACTGTATTATAACGGCGTTCAAAAGTGCGTTCATTCTCAGCACTGTATTATAACGGCGTTCAAAAGTGTGCCAGATTTCATATGCCTTTCAGCCGAAAACCCAGTTAAAACACACCATAAACAGGCTTCAAAATAATGCGGAAAACCCAATCTGGCAACAGCAAGCTGCCTGTGACGCGTACGCGCCTGTCACCCCTGGCTGTCGCACTAAAATATAAATATACTAAATATATCAGACTCCTCACAACAAACAATGTGGAACCGCGGAACCGGCGAGCATTGAATGAATGAATGAATTAGTATGAAGCCGAGAGCAGCTGCAGCAGCACTCGCTCAGTCAGACTATACGGCGTCGGCGTATGAGCATTTAAAAGAGTTTTACGTTAAAGTCAGTACTGACTCAGACGGAAAGAATCTAACGTTTGCCTGTAAACTGTGTCCGCCCGGTTTTAAAAAGCAAGTCCGTACATCGACGACGTCGACAGAAAACCTTAAACGGCACATTGAGAATAAGCACGCGACTAGCCTTTCACAGTACAGTATGTGCGAGTGGCGAATAAAAAAGAGCCAAAACAGATCCACTACCACCCAAATCCCATTAACATCGTACAGGAGACAAATAATAGCTCGCAGCAACGTATTGAAAAAATAACTATAAACTATAAATTAGTTCATTTTTGAAACCATGAACTTTAGTTCAACATTTTGAATTATGAACTATGAACTGAACTAGTTCATTTTCAAATGTGTGAACTGTGAACTGAACTAGTTCATGTAGAAAGTGAACTTTCCCAACACTGCTGATATGCGCTTTTGCGCCTCGGGTATGCTCACCCGTTGCGCCTGCAGCCCTTTGTTGTTCTGTCCTCCCTCAGCTCCTTCTTTATTTCGTCTTTGAATGTGGATAATTCGTGTCGTAGTTCGAGTTTAAGGTCTTTCATTTATTTGCTAATGGCGGCAAAGCCTGCCCGCAGTGCATCTGAGCCGTCGTGTTCGCTAGCCTCGTGCTCGCTAGCCTCGTGTTCGCTAGCCTCGTGTTCGCTAGCCTCGTGCTCGCTAGCCTCGTGTTCGCTAGCCTCGTGCTCGCTAGCCTCGTGCTCGGGGGTTTCATCCATTGTAGGTTGATTTTTCACTTTGCCTGGTCCTTTCCGATTTGTACTGTTCCTCCGTGTTTTTACCCCACTCATTCCTTACTTTAAACGTTGAGTTATTTGCATTTAGTGGGATAATTTGCCCGACCTGGGAGAGCCTCTCAACCACACAACCAGTCTCTCCGCCATCTTGTGGAAGTGATAGTGGAGATTTTGATAAGAGTGTGACCGTTGTCAGGGTTCAGAAGTAAAGCCTTTTTACTGAAGTGAGTTTTTAAATGCAGGATGTTTACTTGCCGAATGTCTATTTCTATTTGACTGAATATAATCCCTGTATGTTCACCTTCCTCTGATCAGCCTGGTTATGAAACAAGGGGAGGAGCTGCAGACAGGTGAGGGCGTCAAAGTGAACGTATGAAGTCAGACTGCCAGACGCCATTTTACACCTGGACAGAGAGGAGGAGGGCAACGGGGTGAGTGTTCACACCAGGTTCTGCTTTTAAACACATTCATCATTTACTGGTGTACTCTATGTAGGAAACAAAATCATCGATACAAAGTGTGTCTCCAGTGTTACTGGTTTATCTCTCAGATGGAGAAGATGAGTGGTTTAAAAGATGAGGAAGAGGACAGATCTCCAGTCTCCAGCTGCCTGTCTCTGAAGAGTGAGCGGTCTAAAGGAACACTTCCAGACTTCATTAACGATCCTGGACCCTCGGACACAGAGTAAGAGTCCGTTTCTACTATAGACTTTACTTTATAAGGCGGCTGTGGCTCAGTGGATAGAGTGCTGGACTTCGAATCAGGGGGTAGCAAGTTTGAGTCCCACTGCAGTCAGCATGTGTCCCTGAGACACTTCACCTCAAATTGCTCCGGCGGCGATTGTCCACAGTACTGAATGTACGTCGCTTTGGATAAAAGCGTCTAACAAACGGCAGGTAATGTAATAACTTTACATACACAGTCTATCTTAGAGTACAGTAGAGTAGTTTGATTGAACTCTTGCTCTTTGGCATCATCAGCAATAGTAAATAATTTACTAGGGAAATCGTTATCCAACTCAACGTGATGGACTTTGTGTTGGGTTAAGGTAATAAAATACAAACATGTAAAACTTTCACAAAGGAATTGTAACGACAGCATCCCACAAACACGAACCAAAAAACAAAGCTCAGAACAAGTCTAAAAATATTTCATTGGTTAAACAGACAGTGAAAAAGCTGCTCTTTGAATGAACTAATGATGTGTGTAAAACATGTGTTGTTTCCACAGACAGAGAGCAGAGTCTCCATTCTCCAGCTGTCTGTCTCTGAAGAGTGACCAGTCTAAAGGCTCTCCTCTATACTTCAGTGATGAACCTGGACCCTCAGACACAGAGTAAGAGTCTTTTCTACTCTAAACTGACCTGAAGAGGATTCAGTGATTATGTTACCTGATTATCTAATCTGTTCTTTAATAACTACATGAGTGCAGTTCAGGAATAATCACAGTTTTTTACAGCAAAGAAACACATTTGAAGTCAGTAAAGAAGCAAAGCAGATTACAGTAAAAGTAAAGTACAGTTAAAACGCAGTAGACTACAGTAAAGAAACGCAGTAACCGTTATTCAAAGATATTTCACTTCGGGCCCGCCGGTACCTTGCAACTGCCTCAGGACTCCCCCAGGATAACATATCCAGGAAGGCCTCCTTCTTCAGTCGGACGGCTTCCCTGACCACCGGTGTCCAGCAGGAGGTTCAAGGGTTACCTTGAGGCACCTAAGACCTTGAGACCACAGCTCCCCGCCGCGGCTTCCGCAATAGAGGCTTTGAACACCGCCAACTCTGGTTCAATGTCCCCAGCCTCCACAGGGATGCCTGAAAATGTGTGCCGGAGGTGTGAGTTGAAGGCCTCTGGACTTGGGCCTCCTCCAGACGTTCCCAGTCCACCCGCACTACACATTTGGGCTTACCAGGTCTATCCAGAAGCTTCCCCCGCCACTCGACCCAACTCACCACCAGATGGTGATCAGTTGACAACTCTGCCCCTCTCTTTACCCGAGTGTCCAAAACATACGGCCTCAGGTCCGATAATACGATAACAAAATCGATCATGGACCTTCTGCCTAGGGTGCTCTGGTACCACGTACACTTATGTTCGAACATGGTGTTTGTTATGGCCATTCAATGACTAGCACAGAAGTCCAGTAACAAACCACCACTCCGGTTCAGATCAGGGGGGCCGTTCCTCCCAATCACACCCCTCCAAGTGTCCCCATCATTGCCCACCTGGCATTGAAGTCTCCCAGCTAGACTATGGAGTCCCCTTCAGGAGCCCCATACAGGACTCTTTTCAGGGATCAAGGCCGAATACTCTGAACTGCTGTTGGGTGCATAAGCACACACAACAGTCAGAGTTTTCCCCCCCATAACCCGCAGGCGTAGGGAGGCAACCCTTTCGTCCACTGGGGTAAACTCCAACAAAGCAGCACCCAACCGGGGACTTGTGAGTATCCCCGCACCCGCCCGGCGCCTCACACCTTGGGCAACTCAGGAGAAAAATAGAGTCCAACCCCTATCCAGAAGGAAGGTTCCAGAGCCTGTGCGTAGAGGTGAGCCCAACCAGATCCAACTGGTAATGCTCCACCTCCCACACAAGCTCCAGCTCCTTCCCCCCCAGAGAGGTGAAGGAGCCGAAAAATAGTTTTATAAAAACAAATTATTTATAAAAAATATTTCGTCCAACAAAATCTTCATATTTACCTATTCAGGTCCAGGGTTTCTGCCTGACCCCACTGGGCCAAAACGACTTTTTAAAATATATTTTTAACATGTTTATTTGTGATAGTAGTAAACTGATTGCGGATTCATGGAGAGGGAACCATGCGAAGGGAGAAGGAGCAAGGAAAAGACACCATCAAACAGAGGAGGAAGGAAGGCTACCCAGCCCTGAATGAAGAGAACAATCCAAGCTGTACATAGTAAGGATGGGACGCTGTTGACCTCAACTAGAAGGGTCTCGGGGCGTTGGAAGGAACTCCTGAACCCGACATGTAGAGGCAGAGCTGGAGGATGACGGTGGGTAATCTCCCAGGACAAGGTCACTAATATAAAGAACTCCAAGGTGGGATTGAAGAGATCCGTCTAGAAATATGAATGGCTCTGGGTGTTGAGAGACTTTCATGGTTGACACGTCTCATCAACATTACCTGGAAGTCGGGGGCAGTACCTAAGGAGTGGCAGGACGGGGTGGCGGTTCCCCCTTTCAAAAAGGGGGATCATGCTGAGGGTCGGTGCCAACTATAGAGGCATCATATTACTCAGCTTCCACGGGATAGTTCACTCAAAGGTACTCGAAAGGAGGGTCAGGCCGATTGTCGAACCTCAGATTGAGGAGGAACAATGCGGATTCCGTCCTGGTCGTGGAACGACGGACCAACTTTTTAGTCTCACAAGGATTCTGGAAGGGGCCTGGGTGTACGCTGATCCCGTCTACATGTGTTTTGTGGATTTGGAGAAGGTGTGTGGCCGGGTTCCCAGGAAGATACTGTGGGAGGTGCTGCGGGAGTATGGGGTGAGGGGGTCTCTAATGGGGGCCATCCAATCTCTGTACTCCCAAAGTGAGAGCTGTTTTGAGGTCCCCGGCAGTAAGTTGGACTTATTTCCTTGGAGGGTTGGCCACCACCAGCGCTGCGCTCTGTCACCAATCCTGTTTGTGATATTCATACCCAGGATCTCAAGGCGTAGTCGTGGGGAGGGGGGTCTGCAGTTCATTGAGCCAAGGATTGCATCACGATGATGTGGTTCTGATGGCGTTAACGGTCTGCGACCTTCAGCTCTCACTGGATCGGTTTGCAGACTAGTGTGAAGCTACTGGGATGAAGACCAGCACCTTTAAATCTGAGGCCATGGTTCTTAGCAGGAAACCGATGGACTGTCTACTCCGAGTAGGGAATGAGTGGGAACTTTGACAAGGTTAAAGCGAAAGCAAGGAGGCAAAGCTCTCCATCTACCGGTCCATCTTCATCCTACCCTCACCTATGGTCAGAAAGGGAGGTTATGATCGAATGAAGGATATTGTTAATATAAGCTGCCAACATAGGTTTTCTCACGAGGGTGGAAGGCATTTCCCTTAGGTATAAGGAGAGGTCAGTCATGGGGAGGGACCCACGCTGGCCTGGGAGTGCCTTTGAAACCCCCATTCATAAAGGCCTTTTGTTGTATCAAACTAGAGCGATTGGTGAAATCCTCCACCAGTAATGTAAACTGTCATAAAAATTGTGTTTATCTCCACAGAGAGAAGAGGAATCATCCTGTTCCTGTGGAGGAGCAGCTGTCCAGCTGTGCTCTGTGTCAGGACGTCCTGACGGATCCAGTCTCTACCAGCTGTGGACACTGGTTCTGCAGACAGTGCATCACCTCATACTGGGAGCAGCGACCTCCATCAGGAGACTCCTCCTGTCCCCGGTGTGGAGATGGATTCAGAATTATACAAAGTAATTCTCAACCTCTGTCTGTTGGTGTTTTCATTTCTGAGAAATAATTGATCCTGATAATTGTTTTGTGATTTTGAACCACTTGCATTAATCTATTCGTGTTCCTCTCTTCCAGCAGAACGTGGTCTGCAGGAGGTTCTCGATGAACATCGGCTCAGACTGAGGAGGAGATGTGAACGTGTGACTGAAGGAACTGATAAAAGTGAAAACCTCCTCAACAGCATCTACACTGAGCTCTACATCACACAAGGCCAGAGTGAAGAGGTTAATACCCAACACGAGGTGAGGCAGCTGGAGACGGCTTCCAAGAAGAAGCCCCTCCATGACACTCCAATCAAGTGCCAGGACATCTTTAAAGCCTCACCTGACCAGCAGACTCCCATCAGAGCGGTCCTGACCAACGGAGTGGCTGGAGTTGGAAAGACCTTCTCGGTGCAGAAGTTCACTCTGGACTGGGCCGAGGGTTTGGGAAACCAGGATGTGAGTCTGGTGATCCCGCTCTCCTTCAGGGAGCTGAACCTGATCAAAGGAGAGCAGTACAGTCTTCTCCGGCTGCTCCATGTCTTCCATCCGACCTTACAGAAGGTCACAGCAGAGCAGCTGGCTGTCTGCAAAGTGCTGCTCATCTTTGACGGCCTGGATGAAAGCAGACTTTCTCTGGACTTCAGAAACAGTGAGGTTGTGTCTGATGTCTCACAGCCGTCCTCAGTGAACGTGCTGCTGACAAACCTCATCAGGGGGAAGCTGCTTCCCTCGGCTCTCATCTGGATAACTTCCAGACCTGCAGCGGCCAATCAGATCCCTCCTGAGTGTGTGGACAGGGTCACAGAAGTACGAGGCTTCACTGACGCCCAGAAGGAGGAGTACTTCAGGAGGAGATGGAGTGATGAAGACCTGTCCAGCAGAATCATCTCTCACATCAAGAGCTCCAGGAGCCTCCACATCATGTGTCTGATCCCAGTCTTCTGCTGGATCACTGCTGCAGTTCTGGACCACATGTTGACTACAGACCAGAGAGGAGATCTGCCCCAGACCCTCACTGACATGTACTCACACTTCCTGCTGGTCCAGACCAAGAGGAAGAAGCAGAAGTATGAAGAGGGACATGAGACGAGTCCACAGCAGCTGACGAAGGCTGACAGGGAGGTTCTTCTGAAGCTGGGGAGGCTGGCGTTTGAACATCTGGAGAAAGGACATATCATGTTCTACCAAGAAGACCTGCAGCGCTGTGGCCTTGATGCCACCGAGGCCTTGGTGCACTCAGGACTTTGTACAGAGATCTTCAAAAGAGAGAGTGTGATCTTCCAGAAAACCGTCTACTGCTTTGTTCATCTGAGCGTGCAGGAGTTTCTGGCTGCAGTCTACGTGTTGCACTGTTACACCAGCAGAGACACAGCGGTACTGAAGGACTTCCTGAAGAGAGATCAGGAGTACCCATCCCTGGATGTCTTCCTGAAGAGAGCCATGCAGAAATCCCTGAGAAGTAGAAATGGTCACCTGGACCTGTTTGTCCGCTTTCTCCACGGCCTCTCTCTGGAGTCCAACCAGAGTCTCTTAGGAGGCCTGCTGGGTCGCACAGACAAACGTCCAGATATTATCCAGAGACTATTCAGAGGCCAGCTGGGTCGCACAGACAACCGTCCGGAAATCATCCAAAAAGCCATCAAGAACCTGAAGGAGATGAGCAGTGATGAAATCTCTCCGGACAGGAGCATCAACATCTTCCACTGCCTGACAGAGATGAAGGACCACTCAGTACATCAGGAGATCACAGAGTTCCTGAAGTCAGGGAACAGATCAGAGAAGGAACTCTCTGAGATCCACTGCTCTGCTCTGGCCCACATGCTGCAGATGTCAGAGGAGGTTCTGGATGAGTTGGACCTGAAGAAGTACAACACATCAGAGGAGGGACGACTGAGACTGATTCCAGCTGTGAGGAACTTCAGAAAGGCCAAGTATGTCCACATTAATTCACTTCATAAATGAGTGTAGATCAGCAGTTTACTTCTTTAATAAATTGAATGTTATTTTGTTTATTACTATTTAAATGTTGCCGTTTTTTATTTTCTTCATATTGCTTTTGGTTATGTCATCAAATGGAGCACTTAAGAGGTTTTGGTTGGGGTTTTATCAAAGCAGCATTTGATCACAAACAGTATTTTACAGTTACAGTGAATGCATTTAAGTTATTATAACAGTATTGTAGTTTCGTCATCATTATACCCGATCTGTTTTACCACAATGCTCAAGAGTTTAAAGTAAGATCTGTCAGGCTGAAAATGAACATAAACAACTCAATAATATATTAAGTGGACTAACAGTGAATGTTAATCAGAACCTGGTGGGTCTAATGTTTTCATCAAATGCATGAAGTTAATATGATGTTACATATTTTTGTAAATAACTCACTGTTATATCTGTCATGACAGTTTTACTGGCTTTGGACTCTCAGAGATCAGCTGTGCTGCTCTGGCCTCAGCTCTGAAGTCTGACCCCTCCCATCTGAGAGATCTGGACCTGAGTGAGAACGTTCTGCAGGATTCAGGAGTGAAGCTGCTGAGTTCTGGACTAAAGAGTCCAAACTGCAGACTGCAGTCTCTCAGGTCAGTTCACTGACTGAACTTCATAGAGTATAGAAGAAGAGAAGAAGGAACCCTTAATCGAACCACAGAGGGGACATTTACATTCTGCATTCGACCCATCCCAGTGTTAGGAGCAGTAGGCTGCCATAATGCACTGCACCCGGGGAGCAGTGTAGGGAATGGTGCCTTGCTCAGGGACACCTCGGTAGCACTAGGTATTTTGGGTAATTGAACCGGTGACATTCCAGTTCTTAAACCAAGTATAGACTTCGCCAGCACCGCCCATATAGTTAAACCTTGGATTATCATGGAACTACATCTTTCTTCTCTCTGACATCTAAACCTTCTTCAGCTCTGAAGAGGTTATTAAACCTTGAAACTTACATCATATTTTCTTTATTCAGACTGAAGAGCTGCAGGTTGTCAAAGATCAGCTGTGTTGCTCTGGTCTCAGCTCTGAAGTCCAACCCCTCCCATATGAGGGATCTGGACCTGAGTTACAACGATCTGCAGGATTCAGGAGTGGAGCTGCTGAGAGATCTTCTGGAGAGTCCAGACTGCAGACTGCAGACTCTCAGGTCAGTTCTCCATCTCTAGAGTTGTGTTGACTCTGAGCTGCAGACATCAGGCTGATATTACTGTGATCCACACTGAGTATCTTAATGCTAAAGTCTGCTTTCTTGTTCTGTGGTTTATTTCACTGACTGTGGCAGAGCCATGCTGCTACCTGTTAAGCCCCGAGCCTGTTTTTCAGGCTTCAGGCTCGAAAATGACATTCCCAGAACAAATTACTATAACTTCACTTCTAAAAGGAGTACATTAATAATCTTTTTTCTCAAAGCAAGGATAAACCTGTGAGTTGGATGAAGAAAAGTCAGAATCAATATATCATTGTTTTATTGTAAAGTAAATTCAGATTGAACATAGTAAAAAAAATGAAATTGTAGTGTCCGTCCAAAAATAAAACATTACTTAAAGTGAAAACCACCCTTGAATGATGGGATAGTAGACTAAAAGCTTTAGGAATCCAAACTATACCATATAATAAGTACCCCAAGATTCAGAGACGTGCACACATAGACTCTAGGTAGTGCTTGAGCACCTGCCCGTTTTGCCCTCTGGACAGCAATGTGCCCTTTTGAAAGTTCGTTTTTTACAGTTTTTTTTTTTTTTTTTTTACAGTGTACTGTATGTGGCTCATGGTAACATCGATCAATTCTGGATTAAAAGCTTCTAATATATACAACAATGCCCCGCGGCACTCCCGTACGTGCCCTGGCTGCAGCCCCTCCCTTCCCTGCTCTCAACGTGAACGCGCAGCGCGCAGAGCTGACAGTCAGTCACTCAGTCAGACAGGCCACGGCGGGTGTGTGGTGCAGCAACACGATTAAAAGTGCCCTAGTGACGACCAAGTAAGTAACCACCAGGTAACAAATACAACGAGTGTATTGTTTAATCCCCTAAATCAGATGCCAAACTAAACTATACCGGGTTCGTACGGTCATTGAAGACCTGGAAAAGTCATGGAAATTCAAAATGCAAATTCCAGGCCCTGGAAAAGTTATGGAAAACAATATTTTTCAGTAAAAGTCCTGCATTCAAAATGTTCCTCAAGTGAAAGTAGAAAAGTATTATACAAATACTAAGAGGCCTGAAAATACATTTTCAAAATGCTCAACAGTGCTGCCAAAATTATAAACTGACTGCTACACAATTAAAATGAATGCTTTTATATATTTCTATGAGATGTGACTCTTTGGCGTTTCTGTTATTACCTGCTGCTTTAGTTGTTCTGACTGCTAACATCCTGTTATTCCTCATTTTAAAGCCGATATTCCGTGGGGTCGGGGGGCTCGGATCCTTGTCACCTTTTTCATACCTGATGAGTTTGCATCCCTGACTACAGTTGCTTGAGCGTGTAGAAGCTAGTAAGCCTACTATTTGATTTGTTTTAGATAGGCATCTGCATCAGACAGCATATGGTTATTGAAATAAATATATATGCAATTACGACATACAAGATGTGCCTTTAATAAATCTCACACTAGCAGGCTGCCCTGGTGGCAGCCGGCGGTTCCACCAGGGGCGTCAATCCCGGGGGGGGGGGGGTTTCGTCCCCCCCTAGCTTCAGATTGGACCCCCCTAAATCATTTAGAATAATAAAAATAAATGTTAAAATAATTAATTTTTTGATAATAAATCAGTAAAATCAGGCAAAAATAAGAATTAAATAACCTAACCCTAACCTAACCCTAACACCGAAATAAAGTAACCAAAAACCGAAAAGAAACTAACAAAATCCGCCATTATCCGGCACATTTTTGCGCACAATTTCGGAGCGCACAATTTCGGAGCGCACAATTTCGGAGCGCACAATTTTGGCGCGACCGCCACAACGACTCAGAGGGTGCCCTTTTTTTTCCTCTTGAGCACCTGCCCCTATAAATGTCTGTGCACGTCACTGCCAAGATTGATGCAAAACAAGTGAGAGAGGTTTAGCAACCATTAGAGTATTCGTTATTCTCGCGTCCCAGGAGAGAAGCTTAGGATAAATGAGACCAATAGAGTCTTTCGCATCAGGTTCAAATGGGTACTTTAATTAAAATGGCGCGGTAATGTTACACGCATTACCGCGCCATTGATGGTTCAGAGAGAGAGAGGGAAGCTGCAGCTCCCTCTCACAGTCACGACCGTGCAGAAGAGACTCCACAAAGCTCTGTCACCTGACTATATATCTCATTTTGGCTCCTCCTCTTCAGTGGCGGCTGTGGTGACCATGGGTGCGGGAAGGGGGGGGGTGCTGAGGGCGCTGCAGCACCCCCTAGCGGCAGGCAGGCGGTGCAGTGCTCCCCTGTCTGAATTATTATTTGACGGCTATTGCTGCTCCCGCTGTGCATAATCTGTGTAATATGTAGCCACTAAATTCCACATTGTCGGTGGAAACATTTGAAATGTAGCATTTAAGTGTTTCTCAGTTACAAGGTTGTTGTTTTAATAAATCAGACACTGATGGTGCAGCGCTGTACTGTACCTCTTTATATAGGCATTTTCCCCCTAACAAATAGTTTTTGCGCTGATCAGGGGGTACTTGGCGGAATATTTTTTTCATTATGGAAAAAAGTTTGAGAACCACTGAACTAAACAACCGGACTGGTCCGCTAAAATAGGCGGTCTCGGACGACTTGCAAATGAACTCTGGAGCGGTTCATCCCTGGGGTGAACGCAGTCCGCACCAAAACATAGGAAGACATCCACGTTCTTGTGACGCATACATACTACTACTACAATCTTTAGCAAAAGAGTGAAGCAGAATTAAGTGTTGGACAGTGTCGTGTAAAGTAAAAAAGCTCTGTCAACTATACATAAAAGTCAGAGCCACCTGTCGTCGGTGAAACCTCCTCCTTACTGCTGAACGTCTCTCATTATATGTGTTAGAGTCTGTTGATCTCCAGATTAACAGCAGCAGCATGAGAATGACCTGCCGATGCTCCATGGCGGAGGCTCCGGTAGAAATTGCCGGGATTTGCGTTTGTAGGCCCTTAATGTCTGACCAATGGTTGAACAGCATTTCCGTGCACATGACTTGTGTTTAAAGTTTATACTCTGTTTGAGTTTTTCCGTGTGAACGCAAACCGAACCTTCTGAAAAATTAAACAATGTAACAAGTCGTCTGGTGTGCACCAGAGAAGCGACTATAAGCGTGAATGCGACCTTAACCTGTTAAGCCCGAGAGACCCCGGTACCGGGACACTGCGGCAACATCTTGCAGGAAACAGTGTCTGAGGGCATGTTCATTTAATAAACTATTTTATATTTTTATATATATTATATATCCATGTAACGGGAAGAAATTCATCTAACTGATCATTTAAAAAAAATATTTTTTTAAAAACCCACAATGCTAACGCTGAGCCTCTGAATTAGCAACGAGCGAAAAATGCTAACAGATGACTGCACCGAGATTCACTCACAAAACCTTATTATTTATCTTTGCTGCACATCCAACCCATCGTTTCACATCGTGAGGAGACACAGAATCGAAGGGAACATACATGATCACTCAATGTTTCGAACTCTCGGAGATAATAACAAGAACACACATCAACACATATGGCGCTAGGTAGCTAAAAACGCTAACATGGCTCACCTGTGTGGTAGTCTGGTCAAAAGTGGTCTTCAATGGCATTAAACGATAAAAACGCTGCTGAAGTTAATCCTTAGGTTAATCCATGTGTCTGTGTCCCTTTGAATGATTTCTGATAATCCATGAGCAATAAACCTGCTTTTCCGTTTCTAGAATTCAGACCTAGAGACAGCTTCACTCTGGTGCAAAACCTTTTCGTTTTAGCATGTGTGTGAGTGGGGAAATTCCCCCTCCCCATTTCCACCCAGATCACCTCAGAGGTGGAGTTTGTTTTGCTAAACCTCTCTAAAAAGGTCAAACATCACTTGTTTTGCATCAGTCTTGATACAGGGTACTTATTATATGTTGTGCTTTTGATTCCTAAAGCTTTTAGTCTACCTTACCATCATCCAAGGGTAGTTTTCACTATAAGTAAAAAATAATATTTGGACGGACACTATAATTTACAGTTCTTTACTGTGTTCAATCTGAATTTACTTTAAAATAAAAAACATCTATATTGATTCTGACTGTTCTGCATCAAACTCACAGGATTATCATTACTTTGAGAACAAAGATTATTAATGTAACCCTTTTAGAAGATATGGTCATTTGTTCTGGGAATGTCAAATCGAGCCTGAGACCTCAAAAACAGGCTCAGGGCTAAACTGGTTAAACACCTGAAATTCATCTTACAGTCTCCATCATGTTTTTATTTTAATTATAGAAAAGACAAATTAATAAATGTTTCAATCAAACAATAAAGATTATATTCAGTATGTTCCTTTTCCAAACATTTTATGAAGCTCCATGATGCTGATACTGACTGAATAGTTTAAACTTACATCATGTTTTCTTTATTCAGTCTGAGGAAATGCTGGTTGTCAGAGATCAGCTGTGCTTCTCTGGTCTCAGCTCTGAAGTCCAGCCCCTCCCATCTGAGAGACCTGGACCTGGGTGACAACCATCTGAAGGGTTCAGGAGTGAAGCTGCTGAGTGATCTTCTGGAGAGTCCAGACTGCAGACTGGAGACTCTCAGGTCAGTTCACTTACTGTAGTTCATTGTATTTTTTATTTATAATTGTCTAAGAATTAGCCTGAGAACAAAGAAGTTTAAAAACATTTGTATTCTGTTTTTCCAAATGGTTGAGTATTTATCAGAATAACAAAGAGAGGGTGAATGTGTGACGGACAGTGTTTAAGCTTCCACAGACTCACACTGTGCTCCATGAGTCGGTGAAGATGCTCTCAGTACTGATGAGCTGTGAAGGAGATGAATGAGTTGTTAAAGATCTGATGAGAGAGAAAAACTGCTGCAGAGTTTGAGCTCGGATTATCATGGATCTATACAGTGGCGGCTGGTGGAAAACATTTTAGGTGGGGCTGTAGAAATGGTGACCAAACACCCTTACAGGATGCTCTAATAAGTAAAGCGAACGCACCCGCAAGGACACCTGGATCCTATTGGTTGAGGGATTTTGACAGGGTTGTTGCACAAAAGATCCGAGCGCGCACAGAAGAAATCTGAGAGCAGACATTTCACGAGCGCACAGAGACAGCCTGAGTGCGAGGAGAAGGTTTTAAGCTGGAACACAGGAAATATGTAAGCAGCAATATATCTGAGTGCAAGCGTATAGTTTGGGGGGGGGGGGGGGACAAATTGAGGCTTAAAAATATGAGAAGACTGATCAATACCTCCATAATCTTCAGTGTGGTTAGCTATGCATCTTCCAAAACTTCCAAACACCGTATCCTGGACATACAGTAGTTTCCACAGTATAAACTGTGCAACAGTACAGTAGGCCCACACAAACTGCAGAACACCAGGGCTTTGGGAACACTCAAAATTACTTAAAATGATTTAATTCCCATTTAACCTGTTAAGGGCTTTCCCCCCCGTTTTTTTTCTCACTAAACTGTGTCTCGGGGCTTCTTAAAATGTAATAAACTATTCATGTGTCCTGCTCATTTAACGGGAAGAAACTCAGCTACCTGACGATATGAACCATGTTTACCGAAACAAAACACAAGTCTCACAAGAAGTGTCTAAATGAGCCCTCAGCGGAAAAATGAGCCCTAAGCGGGAAAATGCTAACGCACTCTAGGTATAAATCGATCTATATACTTATCGGATATGCACAAACAAGCTTAGCTAACAAGCTGAGATTCCACAGATTCTAGAAATATAAGTTTCATCACTGAGCGATCAGAACTCGCGACAGGGGAAGCAAATACAGACATCACACGACGTAGCTTTAGGGAGCCAACACGGAGCTATGTTCACCTTTTGCTGTCATTCTGATCAAAAACGAGAAACGCGGCTGAAGGTTAATCCATAGCTTAATCCAATGTGTCTGTCACTTTGAAAAAGTATTGATAATCCATAATTCCATTTTTATGTCAAAAACGGAGTTTTCCTATTAGCTGCTAATGACAGCTTCCTGTTTTGTCTCCTTGGATACGAGTCTAAACAACTCACAGACTGCACCGGGCGCTGACGTAGGCGCCCTGTGACCATCAGATTTGACGACGCTGATTGGCTGAAATTATGTTTCTAAGGACAGAGGGTCTGAGGACAGAGGGTGTCGTTTTTCTCATACTGATACTCTGAACAATCTGTGCTGTTGTATTTGCTGTAAAGTGTCTCTACTGTAGGCTATTTTTATTATATGTACAGCACTTTGGCTCGACCAAAAATCGTTTATAAATGTGCTATATAAATGAAACTTCATTTGATTTGATGTTTTGGCGGCATAGTTTAAAGATATCAACAGTTGGCTTCTGCTGCACTTGCTGCACACTCGTCTGAGCGCTGTGCATACCAATGATATAATATTTACCTTGTTTATTAAAAATAAAAATAAAGTAAATATTTTTTTAATTTTTTTTTTTTTTTATGTGGGAAGAGGGGGGGCGCCGCCCCTAGCACCCCTATGGGCTGGCCGCCACTGGATCTATATCTTTCTTGACTCTGACATCCAAACCTTCTTCAGCTCTGAACAGATTATTAAACCTTGAAACTTACATCATGTTTTCTTTATTCAGACTGAGGGGCTGCTGGTTGTCAGAGATCAGCTGTGCTGCTCTGGTCTCTGCTCTGAAGTCCAACCCCTCCCATCTGAGACATCTGGACCTGAGTGACAACAATCTGCAGGATTCAGGAGTGAAGCTGCTGAGAGATCTTCTGGAGAGTCCAGACTGCAGACTGCAGACTCTCAGGTCAGTTCTCCTTCTTTTACTTCTGTGCGGAGATTAAGAGAGTTGTGTTGACTCTGAGCTGCAGACTCCAGGCTGATATCACTCTGATCCACACTGAGTATCTTAATGCTAAAGTCTACTTTCTTCTTCTCTTGTTTAGTTCACTGACTGTGGCAGAGCCATGTTGATCTATACATTTAAATATAACAAGAACAAACCTTCACTGCATAATTCACTCTGAACCTCTTAAACACCTGAAATTCATCTTATATTCTCCATCATGTTCCAGGGCTCGACAGTAACGGTTGCCAGGTTGCCATTGGCAACCATTCAGAAGAAATGTCAACCACTTCTTGGCCTTTGTTTGCCATCAGTGGCAACCAGTGTTTAACATAAAGAAATAAGGACAGCAAACAGCAAAATGTGCACCCCAAAATAGATACATGTTAATTATTTGTTGTATTAAGAGTGATATTTAATTATTGTTGTGACCAGTCGGAACCTGATACTTAAGTTGCACGTGCATTGGTGTGATTACGGAGCCAGAAATCCATGCGCGTTTACTCACGTACTCGTGTGTTTGTTTTACAAAAAATGGCAAAGCAAATTAAGTTGTTTGACTGTGGGGTAAAAAGTTCGGCCAACCCGTCAACATCTCAAACGAATGTTCAAAGTGATTCAACTGATAAAGCGCAAGATGAACCCAAACGAAAGCAAAGAGGAAATGTGTAAAGTCTTGGGAGGCGAAATATGTGCATTCTGCTCCGTTGTCCATTCACTTCCAGTAAAAGTTCCTTCAAAATAAGAGTCCCGACCTTATTACTATCAAAATAAAAGTGCAAAGCGAAACTTTATCATAGGAAAATATTGGCATACAAATATAATCACTTCTATAAAAAGGTAACACATTTTAAATATAGTTAGACATATTAAAGGTTATTTAAAGCATTAATAATGCATATCTAATTCTTATCTGTGAATGGTTTTCATTTATTTAACATTATAAATGTATTAGTCTGGCCAATCCAAGACTTCAATGCTGAAGGGCCTGTGGATCTATGGTGGGGGTCAGCACAGAGGTCAAGACTTCGAAGCTGAAGGGCCAGTGGATCTATGGTGGGGGGCAGCACAGAGGTCAAGACTTCAATGCTGAAGGGCCAGTGGATCTATGGTGGGGGTCAGCACAGAGGTCAAGACTTCAATGCTGAAGGGCCAGTGGATCTATGGTGGGGGGCAGCACAGAGGTCAAGACTTCAATGCTGAAGGGCCAGTGGATCTATGGTGGGGGTCAGCACAGAGGTCAAGACTTCAATGCTGAAGGGCCAGTGGATCTGTGGTGGGGGTCAGCACAGAGGTCAAGAAACCAACATTTGAAAGGGAGACAATGGATGACCAAGAAACTAGTGACTTGCTCAAGTCATTTGTGAGGGATCTGTGAAGAACATGACCACAGCTGCACTACTGGTATTTAGTATACCAGCAATTGAGGGTGGACAAGTTTCCTACCACTTAGGTTTCAAATAATTGTGTTAATTACTTATTGTAAAGCATTTGAACATTCTTTTGTGTCACATATTCATTATTAAGTTGATGTATAACTGCATAGTATCTTAATTATTTAAAATATAAGGTGACTAAAAATGGCAACTGTATTTTCAGTTTTGGCAACCAAAAGCTGATGCCTGGTTGCCTGGCAACCACTTTTAAAAGTTAGCGTTGAGCCCTGTGTTCTTAATAATTTATATAAAAGACAAACTTGTGAATGTTTCTATTAAAACTATCAAATAATAAAGGTTATATTCAGTATTTGCCTTTTCCAACATTTCCATGAAGCTCCATGATGCTGATACTGACTGAATAGTTTAAACTAACATCATGTTCTCTTTATTCAGTCTGAGGGGTTGCAAGTTGTCAGGGATCAGCTGTTCTGCTCTGATCTCAGCTCTGACGTCCAACCCCTCCCATCTGAGAGATCTGGACCTGAGTCAGAACTACATGCAGGGTTCAGGAGTGAAGCTGCTGAGAGATCTTCTGGAGAGTCCAGACTGCAGACTGGAGACTCTCAGGTCAGTGAGGGGTCGACTCTCTGCTGCTTCAGCAGTTCTGTGTTGGGGAGTTGATGTGTTCTCACACTGAACCTCCAGTTCTTCCTTCCAGACGTAGCCTAGCTTAGCACAACTCATCATCCTACCAAGCAATCACTACAGGTTTTTTTATTATTTTATCTCTTACATCCACAAACATTATAATGTGAGTTTACAATGCAACATATTTTAGTAGGTAAGCAACTTTTTAATGGATATACAGGATTTTACAGAGGAGTGAATCTGCTTGGTTCTCCTGTCATGTGTTTTGTTTCTAGACCAATGAGCAGTTATTTCCTGTTAGCTGAGAGCTGTGGCAGTCAGTCGTAGTGTTTGCAGAGAAGATATGATGGGATGTAAAGCATGAGATCAGTCAGGACTCGGAAGCTGACTCAAAGAAAGGGTTGTGTTCATCTCTACAGGGTCAATGACCAGACGATCAGAGCCAAGCAACAGAAGAGATGTGAGTATTGAAACCATATCCTCCATTCATCAAGATATTCTACATTAAAGTTTCATCTTAAAACGAAAAATGCTTTTGAAATCTTGTTTCAGCTCTCTTCAATCTTTTTAGCTGCCAATGTTTCTCTCTGTTCATATTTTATTAATCTTTCTCTGTCCCTTCTTCCCTCTGATGTCTACTGTTCTGTGTATTGTTAGAGAGATGGAGACATGTGGGGTTCCTCAAGGCTCCATCCTGGGGCCTCTTCTCTTCAACATCTACATGCTACCACTGGCTCAGATAATGAAAAACAACAAAATAAATTACATTTAAAATAAACGTGCCTTGCCTAGAGACCCAATTGAGTGAAGTGGGACATTTGGTGCAATTTGGCCCGATGGCGTTTTGTCCTGTAACTTTTGAACTTTATGCACAGATATAGTTTAGACGAATATATCCATATACGTAAACCTTGATTTCTTGCCATTTTTAATTCTTCCAAATCTGTATTTTTGCTACCCCTTCCAAAAATGTTGTTCCATCATCACCAAATTTGGAACAGACCATCTCTAGAGTAAGCTGGAAGTAAGACAATGTTTAAAACTGTTAATGTTCTATGCTTGTAATTATTGTGATAATATAAATGCACTTTATCATCTTTTTTCAATAACTGTTGTTGTTTTTCTTTGACGTTTCCACACAGTTTTTCTAAAGACTAAGGTGCTTACTTTTTGAAGTTGTATTAACCTGGTAACCTTCTGCTTGTTGCTGGAAATATAAGTGTGTGTGTGTGTGTGTGTGTGTGTGTGTGTGTGTGTGTGTGTGTGTGTGTGTGTGTGTGTGTGTGTGTGTGTGTGTGTGTGTGTGTGTGTGTGTGTGTGTGTGTGTGTGTGGGGTTAAGAGGGTCCTGCTCTCTGTCAGTTCTACAGCAGCCGTCGGCCTTAATCTGGAATCTGCTTTCAGCTTTTGTTTGGGTGAAATGTAAACAGATGTTGACACTGAGGTGTAAACACAACGAGGCTGGGGGTCGTGTGCGTGCGTGTGTGCGTGTGTATGTGTGTGTGGATGTACTGCAGCCATTTTCCTTCAAAACTGACAGCACCACTATATAAAGAAACTTCACATTTACTCACACACGTTTACCTGGCAGCTACTGGGCCAGTGTGGAAAGAGTAAAGGCATTCTATTTAAAATGATCATATTATATTTGTCCTCAAGAGTTAGATTTGTAATTGATCCAATCATCCATCACTGCTTGTAATAAAAATCTTATCGCATCACTTCACATCAAGAAGGATAGCTCCGCCATCGGCTGTGGTGGAGAGCTGGAAATATACTGAATATGAAAAACCCTCTGTCGCTAAATCCTCATATCAGACAACAAAAACTCCCAAAGAAACCCCAAAGTTAACGGGAGATCCTCGGGGGGAGCAAGCAGACGTACAATAGGTGTCATCAAATGAAAAAGGTAATACATTGAAAACATTGAAAGTCCAAATGATTGAAAAGATCATGCATCTATATAAGAAGAAGAAGAAGAAGAAGAAGGATGTATTTTTTTTCGAGTGTTTCTCGTCATGAACATCCGAGGCAGACAAAGCTCACCTCACTTTCCTATTTCTAAAATTCAAGGGTTTTTATTATCATATGCAGCTAAATGTAGTCATGGCAATGCACATCGCAGGTCCCGAGCTCCTGCATCAATGCAACATATTATATAAAGCACATAGGACAACAAAACTAAAAGAATACTAAGATCAGAGTACGATACGTAGTGCAGGTCTAATGCGTGAAATCAGCCGCTCCATAGCTGCCGGCTCTCAGACCTCCTCGTGGGCTGTGTGACGGCAGCTTGTGTTGTTGTCTGGTTCTCCAGTGGACCCCCCACACTGTGCTCTCCCCCATGGCTCTGTGAGTCCTGCTGGGCTGCGAGGCTCCAGACGTGCGTCGTGTGTTCGCTTCACTTCATTTGGTCTTTAAATGTATGAAATGCCCCCATCGAGGAAGGAGTACCCAGATCTGGTTCTGAAGTGAACTGCACTTCAGGTCAATCAATCTTCTGAACCTGCAGAGTAAATACTTACCCCTGATATGTAGTTGAATAGAAGTATCACTTATATATAACTCAAATGTGTACTTAAGAACAGTACTTTGGTAAATGTAGGTATCCTATAGGGAAGCTGATTCTCTGCAGAGCGCTTGTTTCAAGATTCAAGGCTTTTACTGTAATTTGTACGTAGCTGTCACGATCTGTTTTATGTTTGTCCCGTGTCGATCTGTCTTTTTGGTTTCCTGTTTTAGTTTGAAAAGTGTTCACCCCCCGTCTTGGCTGCTGCTTCCTGTCTCTGTGTTCCTTCTGCCTGATTACCTGATTGTGTTCCCCTGCTGCCCCTGTGCTTCCTCCTCCCTCCTCACCTGTGTCTTGTTTGTTTCATTAGTCCTGTGTGCATGTCGGTTCTGCTTTTCCTGTTAGTCTTTGTGACATCCTTGTTGTTGTTGTTGACAATAGCTACAGTGTAGATTTGTCAATGCCAATCTGAGGCTCCTCCAACAGTGCAACATAATGAAACAGACAACATAGTGCAAGTAATTACAAATCAAATATAATAAAACATAGTGCAAGGAGAGTCTATATACAAGTAATTGGAATATGATATATTAGATAAATAATTTGTAAGTTACAAACGGATGAATGTGTTTTTCAAAAGCTTGTGTTTAGATTTCACAACATCTGTGAGGAAACTGCTGTGAGGGAGTGCTGGCAGGAGGTGTGTGTGTGGGGGGGGGTGAACTCTGAAACCCGGCCCAACGTTTCAACATTTCTTCATCGCCTCCTCCTCCTCCTCCTCCTCTCCGGGGCTTGTTAAGAAGCAGCAGAGTGTCGCAGCCAGCGAGTCAGATTACTGCTTCAGCCTCCATTTCCTGCACAGAGGGAACAGAGGGCATGTCACTGCCAGAGTGCATGATTACGCACTTATTCCTTTTGTTGTCACGTTATATGACAGGAATGGATTTGAACAGTGGTGGGCCGTCAGCAGGGCCTTCTCTGCTGTCCCTCTAACCAATACAATAAAGTGTGTGACATGTTTTTCATTCATATCATTCGTTTGAATAGTATAATATCCTCAAAATTACTAAATGAAGTGAGGTGTGAGGCTGGACTGGAATGTCCTACATCAAAAAGTCACTTGAACGCCTCACAGTTATTTGAGTTGCGGAGGCACAACAGATACTGCTAGCCTGTTGTTGAAAGACAACACATTTGATTGGTAATAAGCATTATTGACAGATTCATCAGCCAATCAGATGTTGTTGTTCAATGACAGTGTCCTGAGCTAAACTTCTGTCATGAACTTCCTTCGTAGCATCGACTTTATTTGCAAGTGAGCACGTTACTATCCGGGTCATTTGAGAGCGACGTGAGAGTGCACACACGTTTAATAATAGATGACTTCATTGATCAGTGTTGGGACATCGTCTGCATTTAACCCTCATCGAGCTGACTGTTGTGATTGTTGACCAGCTGTTGTGACTGTTGAGCTTTGGGGTACTGCACCTCTGCGTTCACAGTGCTGTGGGGTCTTTGAGGCATTCGGTACCAGAAGCTTTGGGGTACTGCACCTCTGCGTTCACAGTGCTGTGGGGTCTTTGGGGCATTCGGTACCAGAAGCTTTGGGGTACTGCACCTCTGCGTTCACAGTGCTGTGGGGTCTTTGGGGCATTCGGTCCCAGAAGCTTCGGGGTACTGCACCTCTGCGTTCACAGTGCTGTGGGGTCTTTGAGGCATTCGGTCCCAGAAGCTTCGGGGTACTGCACCTCTGCGTTCACAGTGCTGTGGGGTCTTTGAGGCATTCGGTCCCAGAAGCTTCGGGGTACTGCACCTCTGCGTTCACAGTGCTGTGGGGTCTTTGAGGCATTCGGTCCCAGAAGCTTCGGGGTACTGCACCTCTGCGTTCACAGTGCTGTGGGGTCTTTGGGGCATTCGGTCCCAGAAGCTTTGGGGTACTGCACCTCTGCGTTCACAGTGCTGTGGGGTCTTTGAGGCATTCGGTCCCAGAAGCTTTGGGGTACTGCACCTCTGCGTTCACAGTGCTGTGGGGTCTTTGAGGCATTCGGTGCCAGAACCTTCGGGGTACTGCACCTCTGCGTTCACAGTGCTGTGGGGTCTTTGGGGCATTCGGTACCAGAAGCTTTGGGGTACTGCACCTCTGCGTTCACAGTGCTGTGGGGTCTTTGAGGCATTCGGTCCCAGAAGCTTTGGGGTACTGCACCTCTGCGTTCACAGTGCTGTGGGGTCTTTGAGGCATTCGGTACCAGAAGCTTTGGGGTACTGCACCTCTGCGTTCACAGTGCTGTGGGGTCTTTGAGGCATTCGGTCCCAGAAGCTTCGGGGTACTGCACCTCTGCGTTCACAGTGCTGTGGGGTCTTTGAGGCATTCGGTCCCAGAAGCTTCGGGGTACTGCACCTCTGCGTTCACAGTGCTGTGGGGTCTTTGGGGCATTCGGTCCCAGAAGCTTCGGGGTACTGCACCTCTGCGTTCACAGTGCTGTGGGGTCTTTGAGGCATTCGGTGCCAGAAGCTTCAGGGTACTGCACCTCTGCGTTCACAGCGCTGTGGGGTCTTTGAGGCATTCGGTGCCAGAAGCTTCGGGGTACTGCACCTCTGCGTTCACAGCGCTGTGGGGTCTTTGGGGCATTCGGTACCAGAAGCTTCGGGGTACTGCACCTCTGCGTTCACAGTGCTGTGGGGTCTTTGAGGCATTCGGTCCCAGAAGCTTCGGGGTACTGCACCTCTGCGTTCACAGTGCTGTGGGGTCTTTGAGGCATTCGGTCCCAGAAGCTTCGGGGTACTGCACCTCTGCGTTCACAGCGCTGGCCAGTATGAACCCAAGAGAAGAAGAGCAGCATTCCAACAACTATTAACCCAACACTGCTTGCACCTTTTTATACGAAAAGACATGCATATAAAAAGATATTGATGTTTATGCATGCCTTGAACAATAAGCACTTGCATAACTTGACGTAGAGATGAAAGAGAGGACGGGGGTGGGGGACGTGTTGCATGCTGGACACAGAGGGGGTTCTGTTGTAACAGCTGTGTGTGCAGAGAGTCGTCACTAACACATCTCTGCACTTCCCTTCATTTCACAGTTTGCATTACTCTGATACGGAGGCCGAGAGACGCAGACACCCCAAAGTCTTCCATCAGGAGAAAGTCGCTGCCGCTTCAAGAGACATCTCCAGCAGCTTGAGGAGACATGCAGCGTCTACTAAGAGCTGCAGGAACCATGCGCTCCGGTCCCAGCTGTGTGCGTCACTCTTTAGTGTCCCCTGGTTTCCCAGCTGTGTGCGTCACTCTTTAGTGTCCCCTGGTCTCCCAGCTGTGTGCGTCACTCTTTAGTGTCCCCTGGTCTCCCAGCTGTGTGCGTCACTCTTTAGTGTCCCCTGGTCTCCCAGCTGTGTGCGTCACTCTTTAGTGTCCCCTGGTTTCCCAGCTGTGTGCGTCACTCTTTAGTGTCCCCTGGTCTCCCAGCTGTGTGCGTCACTCTTTAGTGTCCCCTGGTCTCCCAGCTGTGTGCGCCACTCTTTAGTGTCCCCTGGTCTCCCAGCTGTGTGCGTCACTCTTTAGTGTCCCCTGGTCTCCAGCTGTGTGCGCCACTCTTTAGTGTCCCCTGGTCTCCCAGCTGTGTGCGTCACTCTTTAGTGTCCCCTGGTCTCCCAGCTGTGTGCGTCACTCTTTAGTGTCCCCTGGTCTCCCAGCTGTGTGCGTCACTCTTTAGTGTCCCCTGGTCTCCCAGCTGTGTGCGTCACTCTTTAGTGTCCCCTGGTCTCCCAGCTGTGTGCGTCACTCTTTAGTGTCCCCTGGTCTCCCAGCTGTGTGCGTCACTCTTTAGTGTCCCCTGGTCTCCCAGCTGAGTGCATCACTCTTTAGTGTCCCCTGGTCTCCGTTGTGTTTTGAGCTTCTGCAGCGTTTGGTTTCTGCAGCTTTTAGTAAACGCTGCATGTGTTGTCAAGTTGCTGAATGTTCTCTAAACGCTGCATGTGTTGTCAAGCTGCTGGAGATGTTTCTTCATGTGGAACCTTTGTGTTTTTAGATCTGCATCCTCTCTGAAGCTGCAGCGAGTTTCTCCTGATGGACGGGTTTTGGGCCTGTGTAGAGCATCTGTCGGCCACCGTACTCTGACTGCTCCTGAACAGGCCCGGACTGGCCATCGGGAGGACCGGGAAGTTTCCCGATGGCCTGGCCTGCTAAGTGGCCTGCTGGCCTGAGGATTTTTTATTTTGTATGTATGTATTGTGAACGCAACGCTGCGCAAATGTGGGTCTGACTCTGCCTCACAGAGGGTGACTGGCTGTCTACATGATGTGGCCTGCCGACATGGCCACTTTCATACACTAATGCCCTCGATTGTTCTCTGTCTGTGTGTCATTCAAGCTCGGGAGGGTGTGTATGTGTGGCGCGAGTGAGAGAGAGAAAGTGCGCGCACCGGTTACGTGTATTGTTGTTAGCATCTGGTGCTAGCTAGCTGCGCTAACGGATATAATGAGCTGTCAACAAGGTGGAGGAGAGTCCTCTCCAGTCAGACTGAGAGACTGATAACTACAGCTCAGATGAGGTAAAGGACTCTGAGTGTTTAGATAGTTAACTTAGTCTAAGTTATCTCAGTGGGTCTCAAACGGTTTGGTCACCATTTATGTTAAAACATATTTCCATTTGAAGGGGGAGTGATTAGTAAAATATGCATGAATAATAAAATATGCAAATAACTTGTTGAGAGCTAAAACTAGTCTTTGCTTCTGCCTCAAAGAGGAGCAGAGGGAGAGGAGGGAAACAGGAGAGGCTGGTTCAGGAGCCCAGACACACTCACAACTATAAATGAACCAAAAACAAATAAATAAAGAAGTTTCAATGTTTTTTCATATTGTACAGTAAATGGTATGTTATTGGTTATGGCCATGTTCTTATGATTTTATGATTATTTAAATGTATACAGTTATGTTTCATATGGGTGTAGTCTCTTTATTTCCCCCCTCAAAGTGCAGATTGATGCATTTAAGTCCAACATTTAAAAAAAAAAAATCTTACCGGGGGAGCATGCCCCCGGACCCCCCTAGAGGATTTGAGGTCCACCTCCACTTAAAATATGTTAACATGGATAGGTTAGATTCCTAAATAGATTTGCAATTTTTTTTTAAAATAGTAACCCATGTCCATATGTTTATTCTGGGGTAGTAGATTTAAAGTTTAGGGCTATCACTATGGGCAGCAACGCTGTAAATATTGACAAATAAATCCAGCAAAATGGCACAAAAGAAAACTGGTAGTGGCCTAGCTGGGTGTATAATTCCCGGCCTGACTTATTGTCCCAGTCCGGCCCTGCTCCTGAAGGAACAGAAACACCCACTTTTAATATGTACACTAATCTGGTTCCAGGCGAGGACTTGGCTCTGTGAATGCTGATTACTCAGCAGAAACAGGCGTCAGACGGAGGCCGAGCTGCAGCTCAGACTCTGACCCTGATAACGTCTCATATTTAAACTCAGACTGCTGCCAACATCTGCCTCGATTAAATCTAGACGAAGATTTGTTGCTGCAATCAAGAGACGTGAACGTGAGATTTGTTGGACTCCCTGAGGGCTTCTCTCGTAGCGCAGCAGGATATTTGGCCCATAATGCCGTCATGTTTCCTCCGTAGTTAACGCTGACTGTAGTCCAGCTCTCCTGCTGCTCCATGCATCAAAGAACACTCCATCTTTCTTAATGACAAACATCGGTGAGTTCTGCAGGTTATACAAATAGTCCCTGTTCTTACACTTCTACCTCTCAACTTTTGAAAAATGCAGAACAAAATGAATTCTCAGGCCAGGCGATGTTCAGCGAGTCTGGACCAGTCGGTTTTTCTTTGGTAAGAAAACATCTGCTTTCAATGTGAGAACGTTTGGCAACATCTCACAAACGGTCTGTTTCACTGATAAAGGTCCCGCTCACACCTGGCCTTAAACATATCTGCACGAGTCCCCTGAGACTCTTGTATCAGATGAGCACTTCCTGTGCGTAAACTACGGAGACCAATTTCCATCAGGAGAAACGTGCTGCAGAAAGGATGCCACCGTTGATGGTTTTGCGTCGCCTCGTATCCTTTTCTTAGTGACTTGTTCATTTTTTATCTTTTAGTCCTTTCTTGTCTATCTTTCACTCAATATAGTCTTTCTGAGTCTCTTTGTAGTCTTTAAGACACTTTAGTTGTTTTGTGACTGTTTTTGGTTATTTGCCCAGACACGTTTGTCCGTGCAGGAATATATCCACAGTCAGGGTTCAGTAAGGTAACGAGGGGAGTGTGTCAGTTACACAGCTGACAATCTGTGTGTGTGTGTGTGTGTGTGTGTGTGTGTGTGTGTGTGTGTGTGTGTGTGTGTGTGTGTGTGTGTGTGTGTGTGTGTGTGTGTGTGTGTGTGTGTGTGTGTGTGTGTGTGTGTGTGTGTGTGTGTGTGTGTGTGTGTGTGTGTGTGTGTGTGTGTGTGCGTGCGTGTGTGTGTGTTTACATTGGGCGTTCTTGTGGTAACAGTCTTGTTGCTACAACTGATGCAGCTCATTTCCTCTCCACAAAGACTCATCATCTGTCACCTGACAGACGAGGGCTCAGTGTGTGTCTGCTGTAAACATGTGGAGTGTGTGTGTATGTGTGTGCGTGCGTGCGTATGTGTGTGTGTACATTACATCCATATCCATCTTTACACAGTCACTTCATGGGTGTTTCACGGTTATTTGGGAAATAAAAGCTGCTGTAAACCGATCCAACCTAAAGTAAGTCCAGTCTAAAGTAAATCCAGTCTAAAGTAAATCCAGCCTAACGTAAATCCAGTCTAAAGTAAATCCAGCCTAACGTAAATCCAGCCTAAAGTAAATCCAGTCTAAAGTAAATCCAGCCTAAAGTAAATCCAGTCTAAAGTAAATCCAGCCTAAAGTAAATCCAGTCTAAAGTAAATCCAAATCCAGTCTAAAGTAAATCCAGCCTAACGTAAATCCAGCCTAAAGTAAATCCAGCCTAAAGTAAATCCAGTCTAAAGTAAATCCAGCCTAAAGTAAATCCAAATCCAGTCTAAAGTAAATCCAAATCCAGTCTAAAGTAAATCCAGCCTAACGTAAATCCAGCCTAAAGTAAATCCAGCCTAACGTAAATCCAGTCTAAAGTAAGTCCAGCCTAAAGTAAATCCAGTCTAAAGTAAATCCAGCCTAACGTAAATCCAGTCTAAAGTAAATCCAGCCTAAAGTAAATCCAGCCTAAAGCAAATCCAGTCTAAAGTAAATCCAGTCTAAAGTAAATCCAGTCTAACGTAAATCCAGCCTAAAGCAAATCCAGCCTAAAGCAAATCCAGCCTAACGTAAATCCAGCCCAAAGTAAATCCAGCCTAAAGTAAATCCAGCCTAAAATAAATCCAGCCTAAAGTAAATCCAGCCTAATGTAAATCCAGCCTAAAGTAAATCCAGCCTAATGTAAATCCAGCCTAAAGTAAATCCAGCCTAAAGTAAATCCAGCCTAATGTAAATCCAGCCTAAAGTAAATCCAGCCTAAAGTAAATCCAGCCTAATGTAAATCCAGCCTAAAGTAAATCCAGCCTAAAGTAAATCCAGCCTAATGTAAATCCATGATTCCAGCCTAATGTAAATCCAGCCTAAAGTAAATCCAGCCTAACGTAAATCCAGCCTTAAGTAAATCCAGCCTAAAGTAAATCCAGCCTAATGTAAATCCAGCCTAAAGTAAATCCAGCCTAAAGTAAATCCAGTCTAAAGTAAATCCAGCCTGAAGTAAATCCAGCCTAAAGTAAATCCAGCCTAAATATGACAAAGCAGGGTGAAGTTATGTAGAAGTTATAAACAGGAGGAATATAGTGGCTGCTCTGGAAGTGTTTATGTTCACAGATTCCTCCTGAGCTATCCTTCAAGTCACGCATCGGATCCGTGTTCAGACCATCCATCCATCCATCTGTGAACCTCATTCACAAAATCATCTCCGAGCACTTTGCTTCCTGATTACTGTCTGCAATAATCCAATATCACATGGAGAAACCCCATTGGACCAGGAGATGCTGCCTTCAGGGTCCAACCAAGCGGCAAACTCTGGGGAACAGCCGGGAAGCCAATAGGAAGTGCCACACACTGCAGTTCATACATGGGCCGCTAGGGACTGGCTGCAGAAAGGAGCAATGTCCATAGACCCCCATGTTAAAATGCCCAACTTTACAGCAGAAAAAAACATGTTTCTACCCATGGATGCAATAAATATTATTATCGATATAGTTAGATTCCACCTTCATGATTATGAATCTGTGAGTGAAGTTTTTTCTAACACAACCCTTTTATTTATATTAGGTCTTAAAGTGTTTGCATAAATTAGGGCGTGGTCACGTTGATGGACACGTACATGCCTCACTGTCAGCTAACAGCAACTTGTCCACTCTGCTAGGCTACAACCATAGAGGCTACAACGTTAGTTAGTCATAGTACTGTACTTGACCCTTTAGCTTTAGCCGTGTTCGTGGTGATTGTGCCTTTTAGGGAATATTGTTACAAATACCAGATTAAAATGTCGTGCTGTGCGCTTGAATGTACTAACAGAACTTCCAAGAAGTCTAAAATGATAATAGTATACATGTTAACCCCGTTCGCAGGTGTTTGTGTGCTTGGTAGCTTAGCTTGCTACTTATTAGCAAGCTAAGGACGTAACCCTTTATGCATACATATAGATTTTAGTTTATGATTCAGCCTTGGGTAAGACTTTTATAGTCTATAGTATAGCCCGGAGCTAGCCCACTGCGGCTCCGTTAGCTCCGGGCGGTGGAGTCCGTCTTTTCTCAACGTGTGAATGACAAGCATTAAGAATAACAAAATATAGCTAATTCTCTTGCAGATTGTCTCGTTTGATGAATGTAACGTTTATATAGGGGAACTACACTGTTAGCAGTAACTTGGTATGCATGTATTTCATGTTAGCTTAGCTTCTTAGCCTGAGCTAGCTCTGTTTACTTCCAGTTCGGAGGCAGCAGGTCCCGCCTCCGCCTCTTTGCCCTTATTTGGAGCAGGCGGGATTAGACTCTGACGTCACAGTCGAGCCGTTAGTGGCCGACTCCGCCGACTAAGGGCTTCACGGCAACTCTGCAGAATCCTATGGGTGACGTCACGGACCCTACGTCCATTTATATATACAGTCTATGGGTCCAACACAGGAACACCACCTCCCTGCACCACTTCATATTCAGATTCTTAAGTGTGTGTGTGTGTGTGTGTGTGTGTGTGTGTGTGTGTGTGTGTGTGTGTGTGTGTGTGTGTGTGTGTGTGTGTGTGTGTGTGTGTGTGTGTGTGTGTGTGTGTGTGTGTGTGTGTGTGTGTGTGTGTGTGTGTGTGTGTGTGTGCGTGTGTGTGTGTGTGTGGTCTCCCCCTCTGAGGACTTTAATGATCTCTAATTCCTCCTTATTTGTTGTTGAGGTCATGTTTGGGGGTGTCAGACATGAGACCACCCCTCTCGAACTGCAGCTGCTAATTAGATTGACATGTGTCTCTCTATTTGTTACTGGCTATCTCCTTCTCTGATGTGTTGGTGAAGAAGTTATGAGGGACGTTTTAAATGACAAAGTATTATGGAAACTCTACTGGAATAATTTAAAAGTGCAGTTACTTGAACCTGTAAGCTAGCTAGCTAACGTAGCTAACCTGTGATTTCAGATATACTGAAAACACTTAGTTATGAGACAGGCTGGCACTAAAGGCGCCATACCAATAAAGATTATTATAATTATGTTATTACAATGGACCTGTGGGACACACATCTTCGTGTTGGCTTGTTGTGAGTTTTTCATATTATAGAAATATTTGATTTCTTTGTAATACCTTTGTGACCTTCTGACTCCACATCGATGCAGCGTTGCAATGCACCATGGGAAGAGAAAGAAATGTCTTTTTATTGGATTCGACCTCATCCTATTATTTATATGAGTATCATTTCTATTGAAATGGAAACCTATTCTGCAGTTTGTACAACATGTCTGAATCTCACAATCCACATCGCTAAGCTGTGTTCTCCAGAAGAGTGTTCTCTCAAATCCCCTCGGTAGAAACCTTTGACTCTGATATGTCAACAAAATGAAACGAGAAAATGAACCTGGCTTTAACCAATGTTCACATTTCTGTGAGCCAACTGTTGAAAGACAACCCCGGTGAGAAAGCGTGGGTTTCAGCAGAGACCGCCCGCTCTCACACACTCAGGTATTTTTAGCTTATGAGGAAAGACAGCCTGGATCGACCTCAGCTCAGCGCTGATCCCTCTGGATCCCTCTCCCCTCTCTCACACAAGGACCCCAGGAAGACTAGCCACCGCTTCATGGAGGTGAAGAGAGGGGTTCAGGAACGAGCCTAAACCCCGGAAGTGAGTCAGCATGTCTCCACTTCCTGTCCCCTGGTCTCAGAGCCAATGGGATCTCTCCATAGGATTAGGAAACTATCTGAACTAAGGTCTGAGGTTGAGACGCGTTGAAGAGATGGGTCACGGTTTGTTCTACGACATTAAACCATCAGCAGTGACCCCGCTGATTCCTGAAGAGTGGACGTGTCTGAGAAACGATGGTTGTTACCGAGCGGCTGAACAGGACTACAGAAGTCGTGGAGGCCGTTGTACGTCATTACGCCGAACACGTGAACACTCCTCTGAGTTAGTTTCTGTTCTGCTTGAAAGCCAGTCCCTGCCTCCTGCAGAGTGTTCCAACGGTGTAACATGTAAGTGCGTCCTCCCTTGCTCGCCTGCAGATGGTGCAAAGTGCAGCAGCACGGCTCCCAACTGGAGCAGCTCCTAACACTTCCTCCATGTTAGCTTCGCTCCACCGGCTGCCCGTTCTTTTGACGATTCAGTTTAAAACTCTTTTATTTACTTTTAAAGCCCTCGATGGCCCCGCCCCACCTCTCTGAGCCGCCACACAGCGACACGCCCTCTCTCAGGTCAGCTGGTCAGCTGCTCCTGAGGGTGCCAAAACCAAGTCTACGCGCAGAGGGGACCGTGCTCTCTCTGCTGCCGGCCCTGACCTGTGGAACGACCCTCGCTCACCAGACAGGCGCCCACACCGTCTGCCTTCAAGTCCCGTCTTAACCCACCTCTTCTCCTCAGCGCTCGGACACAAGTAGATTGTTGCTTTTATTTGCTTTCAGTGTCTATTGTTTTATTATATGGCTGTTTTTTATTATTTTATTATTACGTTTATTCTGGTTTGTTTTGTGTTTGTATCTTTTATTTTAAATGCATTTATTTTATGTGTTGTGAGCTGAGCTGTGTGATGTTGTATCTCTCTGTACAGCACTTTGGTCTGGAGGTTTTAAAGTGCTGTATAAATAAAGTTGGATTGGATGGATGCAGTAACATTTGGAGGTGAGTCCGTGTGGACAGAGCCAAGATAAGCTAACAATCTATGTTCTCATGTAAATCTTGGCAAGATATGTCACAAGCATTACCTTTGTATACATTTCAAAGTGATTTATTTAAATGTTTTGTGTCAAATTGTCCAAAAAATGTTGGTTTCCAGACTAAATACAGCCAGATGTTTGGGATTCACAGCGTAAAGTCACACACACACACACACACACACACACACACACACACACACACACACACACACACACACACACACACACACACACACACACACACACACACACACACACACACACACACACACACACACACACACACACACACACACACACACACACACACACACACACACACAGTCTGAAACACACCTTCTCCTTTTCCAACAACAACACATCCTTGACTCACTCCTTCCTCCTCTCCTCTGGACTTCCCCTCCTGTTCATGATCGCTCTCTCCTCTACACCCACTCACCCTTCCTCACCCGATCTCTCCCACTCCTTCGACAGTTTTCTCCTCATCGGTCATCCATTATCTGAGGCTGTGAAACAGAACTGATCAATGTATCTCCAAAGGCTTGAAATGTGTTTATTAAAGGGAAATGGAAACACTTTTCAAACTGCTTTCCATGAGACAATATTCCCATTAGGAAATGTATTTATCTATTTCCAATGTAAACGATCGAGATACGCAAATTTATTTTTTGAAATACGTGCCTAATGACCATGGGCGCTTCCATTGCTCCGGGACTTTCCCAGTGACGTCACTGAGTGGGTACGGCTTCCTGGGCCAAAGCTCAATAACAAACAACATGGCGTGCAATGCACCAGTAGTTTACATTACAAGAAAACGGTCGTCGTCAGGAGTTTATTGTATTGCCCCAGGCTGCACAAATGGATTTTATACGAAGAAGGAAGAAGTACATTTCCATAGGCTGCCACCAGGGTTGGGTTGTAACGGAATACATGTAACGGCGTTACGTAATCAGAATACAAAAATCAAGTAACTGTATTCAGCTCGCGTTACATTTGAAAACCGAGTAATCTGATTACAGTTACTTTCGTAAACCTGAAGTGAATACATTTTGGATTACTTATTGGAATTATTGGTGGAAAGATTTCCTCTCAACATTTAATATTCAAGTAGTAACAGCCGAATCATCACAGCCCACAAAACCTATTACCGCGCAGATGGACCAAAAAAGCGGGTCCGCTCGCTCAGTGGAACAATAACAACGAAACATGGAGGAACAAAAGTCTGCGTTTAAATCGCGTGTGTGTGTGTGGTTAAAACACATCAGCCTGCGGTCGCTTTTTAGCCTTACTAATAGCTAAACGCGTTCACACTGCGGTACTTTCCCCACAAAGGTTCATGCGAACTTAGTTCATGATCGCGTTCACACCAAAAAGAGCCGGTACTAAAAGTAGTTCATGCGAACCTTTTTACCCGCTCGAAAGTCCCTGCTAGAGAGCAGGGACTTTCGAGCGGCTCTTTTGTGAGAAAAGAGCTATATTCCTGATTGGCTGGGCGGATTGCAAACCACGCCCCGTAAAACTCCCAAAAAGTTTTGTGAAGCCGCCATTTTATTATCCTAGCATTAGCATTATTAGCATTAGCATTAGCCCAGCGCAGAAACGCAGAGAGACTCACTTATGGCAACACAAAATAAAACATGGGAGCGGTGGAGATGAGGAGGTGTCGGCGTTCTGGCGATTTACTCGGAAGGCTTCAGTAGAAGCTGCTGGGACTCCCAGCAGCTTCTACTGAAGCCTTCCCCAACTCCGGGGACTTCCGGCCGGGGACTCCGGGGGCAGTATACGCCATGAAGTGGTTTGCGGCCTGCCAGTAAACCCAAAGCAGAAGAAGAAGAAGAAGAAGAAGTGACGTCAGCGGCTTCATTTGCCTAATCCTCCCCCAGGGACTTTTTCTGGTGTGAACGCGATCTGTACTTAGTTCATGCGAACGCGGCTAATGATTATTTCTGAAGGTAAACACAGCGAAGGCGGTGCGTGAAAGGCACTGCGAGCTCGTCTTCTCAGAGGCGGAGTTAACCCTCCCGCTGCCTCCTGGCGCTGCAGAGATGTCATGAAGAGAAGGAGGTGTTCCTTCTATAGAACAGCTGTGGGCAGCAGATACTGTGAGAGTCACGGACATGAATTCATAGATCAAGGCAGACTGGTGCACACACTCTCCTGTTTTGCCAATCCGGTGCTTAAACTATAGCTCTACACCCCTGGCCGAAATGTCCTTAAAATGAAGTCCGAGTTCGACATTTTAATTAATGTCCTGCCAACACTGGCAGGACAGAAGGCGACACGCCCGTTCTAAGCCCTGTCCCTCACTCTCCTCACATCCCAAGCTGCATCCCCAACAAGTGTATTATGTTGTTACATCGTTTCAGATGTGATGTTTCAGCTGTGCTCTTGATAAGCCATTAAAACAGTAAAAACACGTTCAGTTTCCTTTTGCTTTTTGTGTCTCCTGTTCACCAAAACATATCTGTGATGGAAAAAGAAAGTAATCCAAAAGTAATCTAAAAGTAATCTGATTACGTTTTTTAAGGCACGTAACTGTAACTGTATTCGGATTACTTTCAGAGCCATGTAATCAGTAATCAGTAACTGATTACATTTACAAAGTAACCCTCCCAACCCTGGCTGCCACTAACAGATGAGAAGCTGCTCAAAGCATGGGTTATTTCCATGAAACGGTCCGCCGCTGAATCAGTACGCACGTGTGTGCAGCGAACACTTTAAAAATGACGATTATGTCCACAAAATGAGGTTTGATGAGTCTGGATGCCTGGTTCAATACAAAACATCGGATTTGAAGCCAGGATCTGTTCCCACAATATTCGATTTCTCAACGTATGCAGTCGGGAACACCGACCGTCCCAGCACGTCGGCCGCGCAAGACAATGACAGTGTCAACAAACGTGAAGTTCGAGCCACCAAACGAGTTGCTTCAGCTGCCGAGAGAGAGGTAAATATTGCAGCACTACCAGATTACTAGCTCACACATGTATTTACTGACACAGTGTGACCTTATTAATTAACGCAATCGCGTCCAAACTAAATGGTAGCTATTATTATGACGTACAATGGAGAATTGGGGGTGTTCTATAGCTCAACTAATTAAACTGGCATACACACGCTCATCTGTCGAAAACAGCCCTAAAAAGGCTAGTATTGCTGGACTAGGTGTTCAATGGATGGTATTGCAGGACCCAGAGCGCACGGAGCACAGAGCGGACAGCAGATAACGGAATTGCAGTTGTATTGCTTATAGATTATCAGAACATTTCAAAGGGGACACAGCCCCATTGGATATTAACCTATGGATTAACTACATCATCGTTTTTATCGTTGTAATGACATTGAAGACCAGTTTAGACCAGACAATGAGGAAGGTAAGCCGTTAGCCTAGCGCATGTTAGTACCTAACGCCACTTGTTTTGATGTACGTTTTTGTTGATAACCTCGCGAGTTTGTATCTTTCAGTGTTGAGGTGAGATTCTGTGTCTTTACGATCATAAACGATGTGTTGGATGTGCAGCTAGGATAAGTAATAAGGGAGCTAGGAGTGATTTTCGGTGCAGTAATAGGTTAGCATGTTTCGCTAGGGGCTAATTCAGAGGCTCACTGTTAGCATTGTGTGTTTTTTTTGAAAAAATAAATGAAAAAGATCAGTTAAATTAGTTTTTTCCCGTTATATGGATATAAAATATTCATAGTTTATTAAATATTAAGGTTCCTTAGACATTGTTCCCTGCAAATGACGCAATTTCGGTTCCGTGGGGCCTAAGAGGATAACAGAGTATGTTTTTATTTTTATTTTTTTGACATTTTCCAATGGCATCACCACACAATTGTTACATGTACACCAATCTGTGTTGTCCATTCGTCCCAGGTTTTGAGCAACATCTTCTTCCTCTGAGACCGAGTCGGTACTGGAACTGGTAGTCCCTCTCAGCGAGTTCAGAACTGTCGGTACTTTCGGCGGATTCCGGATCGTATGCCACTCTACTCGACCGAATCGGTTCATAAGCATAGTCCATGGGATGCCTGGTAACTGTAGATGCTTCCACATCAATGTCATCTCCCGACGAATAGTCAAATTCATCGTTCAAAACGTCCATCTCATTGCAAAATTCCTCCATCGCTGCCATATCTGCTACGTTGTGTTGACTTCCAGTATGGATACCCGGAGCGAAGATCCACCCAGTGACGTCAGCATTTGGGACTCCCCTAATGGCGGCGGCCTGGTCCCGGAATTCCCCACCCGGCCGGCGGATAATTAATTTTCTTTTGGCGAGTAATATCATATACAATAAATATTACGATCAATATCCATTGTAAAATGAATAAACTACCGGAATATTATAGCTGTAATTGGTGTTTCCTTTCCCCTTTAAAAAAGGTGTGGATTCAAGAAAGCTCAGCGTTTGGCAGGAATCATTTAAATCTCTCGGATTGAAGTCCAAAGTCACTGAGCTGTGTGTTCTTGTACCAGAAGAAAGAGACGGTTAGTGTGACTCAGCTTCCAGTGGTTTGTGACTCAGACCACTTCACCTCGGAGAGTAAGGGATAATGTGCAGCGGGCACTCCAAGACATTACCATTGGCTCCAATGTTCCTTCCAGTGCATCCACTTAGCTTCCCGTCCTATTTAAGACTAAACC
>NW_027261992.1:0-2500 GCF_902827115.2 Pseudochaenichthys georgianus | reverse complement strand
ATGAGTGACATGTGAGAGGTCGTCTCCCCTGTTAGCTTTAATTCTGCCAGCACAGTTTCCCCGGTGGTCGTGATGATTCTGCCTCCCTGTATGCAGCCTGCCGTAACATCCACCCTGACTGCATCAGAAATATTACTGCTATAAAGGAACTACAGCACGGTCACATGACTTCACGTCACCACCGCTAAGCTAAAGGTGGCTAATGTTGGGCTATAAAGGAACTACAGCACGGTCACATGACTTCACGTCACCACCGCTAAGCTAAAGGTGGCTAATGTTGGGCTATAAAGGAACTACAGCACGGTCACATGACTTCACGTCACCACCGCTAAGCTAAAGGTGGCTAATGTTGGGCTATAAAGGAACTACAGCACGGTCACATGACTTCACGTCACCACCGCTAAGCTAAAGGTGGCTAATGTTGGGCTATAGAGGAACTACAGCACGGTCACATGACTTCACATCACCACCGCTAAGCTAAAGGTGGCTAATGTTGGGCTATAAAGGAACTACAGCACGGTCACATGACTTCACGTCACCACCGCTAAGCTAAAGGTGGCTAATGTTGGGCTATAGAGGAACTACAGCACGGTCACATGACTTCACATCACCACCGCTAAGCTAAAGGTGGCTAATGTTGGGCTATAAAGGAACTACAGCACGGTCACATGACTTCACGTCACCACCGCTAAGCTAAAGGTGGCTAATGTTGGGCTATAGAGGAACTACAGCACGGTCACATGACTTCACATCACCACCGCTAAGCTAAAGGTGGCTAATGTTGGGCTATAAAGGAACTACAGCACGGTCACATGACTTCACGTCACCACCGCTAAGCTAAAGGAGGCTAATGTTGAGCTATAAAGGAACTACAGCACGGTCACATGACTTCACCACCGCTAAGCTAAAGGAGGCTAATGTTGGGCTATAAAGGAACTACAGCACGGTCACATGACTTCACGTCACCACCGCTAAGCTAAAGGCGGCTAATGTTGGGCTATAAAGGAACTACAGCACGGTCACATGACTTCACGTCACCACCGCTAAGCTAAAGGTGGCTAATGTTGGGCTATAAAGGAACTACAGCACGGTCACATGACTTCACGTCACCACCGCTAAGCTAAAGGTGGCTAATGTTGGGCTATAAAGGAACTACAGCACGGTCACATGACTTCACGTCACCACCGCTAAGCTAAAGGAGGCTAATGTTGGGCTATAAAGGAACTACAGCACGGTCACATGACTTCACGTCACCACCGCTAAGCTAAAGGAGGCTAATGTTGAGCTATAAAGGAACTACAGCACGGTCACATGACTTCACCACCGCTAAGCTAAAGGATGCTAATGTTGGGCTATAAAGGAACTACAGCACGGTCACATGACTTCACGTCACCACCGCTAAGCTAAAGGAGGCTAATGTTGGGCTATAAAGGAACTACAGCACGGTCACATGACTTCACGTCACCACCGCTAAGCTAGAGGTGGCTAATCTTGGGCTATAAAGGAACTACAGCATTGTCACATGACTTAACGTCACCACCGCTAAGCTAAAGGCGGCTAATGTTGGGCTATAAAGGAACTACAGCACGGTCACATGACTTCACGTCACCACCGCTAAGCTAAAGGAGGCTAATGTTAGGCTATAAAGGAACTACAGCACGGTCACATGACTTCACGTCACCACCGCTAAGCTAGAGGAGGCTAATGTTGAGCTATAAAGGAACCACTCCTCTGCTTCTCTGAAGTTAATAAAGCAAATAATCCACAGTTGAACTCCAGTTGAAATAAAAACCCCTCCTCAGATTGCTCTTCTTCAAACCTCTTTTAGAGCCCGGCTCTGCTGACTCAGCACTTTTTATTATGAAGTCTCCCTTGTGTTTGGTTTTCCGTCGCTGCACACAAAGAGCTGCCAGAAGTCATTAAAGCGCTCTCAATCTGAACCTGATCTCCACCCGTCTTTGCAGCTTCTACAGACTTTAGCCAAGAAATACACTCTCCTGATTAACAGATTTCAGGTCAGCTACAAGACACAGACCAAGGGTAGAGAGCTTCTTACTGAAGGGCTAAAAGCTGCACTGTGTTTCAATTCAATTCATTTGGTCTTATTCACAAACAAGAACAATCCTCAGAAAGAATAGAGATGTGAAATTGGATACATTTAAAATGTATTAATCAGTCTGAAAGATGGTTTAAAATAGGTTCGGGTATAACAATGAACACAGGTCTAAGACCACGCAGAAATAATGGTAAAGATAAGATGGATTGCATTTATGACAGTTCCCTCAGCTCTGCACTGTCTTGGTTGTATTTTCTTTATTATCAACTTTTGTCAAAGAGGAACACCAGCTGAATACTTTCGTAAGGTTGTTGAAAACGAGCGAGAACTCATCGAACTGTTTAAGCCAAAACAAAATTGCAAGCTTGGCAAAATGTTTCTTGGAAATTGCGAGAAAAAAAACGGAGTTACATCGTATGGTTACAACACAGCAGAAGCTCCTGG
>NW_027261991.1:50000-51414 GCF_902827115.2 Pseudochaenichthys georgianus | reverse complement strand
CCTCCTCCATCGTCTGCACTCCACCATCGGACTCTCTGACTCTCCCCTTGACTGGTTCAGATCTTACCTCACCGGGAGAACAGAGTACGTCTCCTTGGGCGAGGCAGAGTCGGGTACCCACAACATCACCTGTGGTGTCCCTCAAGGATCAGTTCTCGGCCCCACCCTCTTCACACTCTACATGCTCCCCCTTGGCTCTATCATCAGCCGACATGGAATATCATTCCATTGTTACGCTGATGACACCCAACTGTACCTCAGGATCAACCCTACCTCCTCTGCAGCCCTGCCTTCACCCACACTCACTGCCTGCCTGGAGGAGATACAGGCGTGGATGAAGCAAAACTTCCTGAAACTCAACAGCTCCAAGACCGAAGCCATTATAGTTGGCACCCCACACCAGGTTCGGTCATCCACTATCACCACTATCACCTTCTCCGGCCAGGACATTATCCTCTCCTCAATAGTCACCAACCTGGGTGTGAAAATGGACGCCCATCTGACCTTTGAGGCCCACATTAAACAGCTGTGCAAGAACTCCTTTTACCACCTCAGGAACATCGCCAAACTCCGCCCCACACTCACTCTGTCTGATGCCGAAAAGCTGGTCCACGCCTTTGTCTCCTCCAGGCTGGATTACTGCAATGCACTCCTCATCGGGATCCCTAACAAAAGCAGCCAGAAGCTCCAGTACATTCAGAACAGCACTGCTAGGATCCTGATGAGGGTGCGCAAATATGATCACATCACCCCCATCCTTAAAGCACTACACTGGCTACCCGTGGAACTGAGGATCGAATTCAAGGTCTCCGTCCTCACCCACCAGTGTGTCCATGGAACTGCCCCTCCCTACCTCAAGGAACTCCTCACCCCCCCTTACCTCCTTGCAGACCACCCGTTCCAGCAACTCCAACTTCCTCAAACCCCCCAGGACTAAGCTCCGTACTATGGGAGACCGGGCCTTCTGCTCGGCTGCTCCCAGCCTGTGGAACGCTCTCCCCGACCAAATGAGAGCACCACAGACCGTGGAGGCTTTTAAAAAAGGCCTCAAAACCCATCTCTTCAAAAGAGCCTTTGCCTAGACATTTTTATCACCCTTTTATTTTTATTTTTATTTATTTTTATTTTTATTTTTATTTTATTATTTTTTTATTGCTTTTTAATTAATTCTACCGTGTTGTGTAATGTTTATTTATACTGTTCATGCTCACTACTTGTAGCACTTCGGGATTTGCATTCAAATATGAAGTGCTTTATACATGGAATTCATTATTATTATTATTATTATTATTATAATGAATCAAACAACAGACAATACAAATGACAGCTAATGCTGATGGGGATGTCATACATTCAGCAGATATTCAACCATAAACGAAAAGCAGTATTTTTAACAATGGTTCTTCTTTTTTAA
>NW_027261991.1:45000-47500 GCF_902827115.2 Pseudochaenichthys georgianus | reverse complement strand
ACTCGGAATAAAGTATTATTTTATTTTTAAAAATGTTTTCGGATTTTTCATCGCATAAACACCAAATCCCAGCATGCATTGCGGCTAAACCATCCAATCATCGAGCTGAGGATCTTGCCTACGTCTGTTTCCGGTTTCGTTTATGACGGATGTATTTTGTTGTACACACATTCCTTCACATTTACATTTTAATTTACATTAAAGTATTTCATGAGGCCTTCTAAAATGTTTTTAAATTTAACTAGGGTTCTAGTTGAAGAGTTTGTAAATTAACATGAACCGAAGCTGTTGCCTGGCAACGCAATCGCACAACGTCACTTCCGTTAATTCCACATCCACACACATGGATTAACATCGATTTAATACATTAATGTAGCCTTTGTTTCTGCTAAAAGAGGTGTCGACCAGCTGGGGCAACAAGAACATCGGTGTAAATCGAGTGTGACTATTACAAAATAAATCATTACTAATATTAATATTGACAATAACAACCGACCGTCGTGGTGGAGCATTTGCTTGGCATTTCCGGGTATTTCTCCACTGGTTAACAATACCGTGTAACTGTCACGTTTGAAGGGACGAAATCGTGACATCTTCACGTCTCCCAGCGTGGTACATCGTCACATGTTCAGGTCTTGCCGTGATACCGGGTTGTGATAGCCACAGTTAGCTAGCTAGCAAGCAACGATCATTCGCGATGACAAATAAAAACAGGCTGCTCAACCAAACCAATACAATTGTGGCTTAATATAGTGGTACGTCGCTTAAATATTAAAAATAACACATATTATTTGTATTATTTGTATAGTGCTGTATTTACAGAAAGTCCCGTGAAATTCTGAAATCCCCAAGAAAAGTCTGCTTTATTTTGATCACTTTGCATTTACCCTCCACTGTTTTGAGCTTATTTTATATTAAGTGAACCTGGAATATCCAGACCCCGGGAACGTGACGTGTCTTACAACAAGATTCATCTTTAAGGAATCACTGAATGTATGAAAACGGCAGATTAAAAAACAATTTAATCCTCTCAGTCTGCAGGTTTCCTCTGTTTAATGGAGGACAATGAACACAAGATAATAACATGAAGTCTCATTAAAACACGTCTTCTTCTTCTATTCTAAAAAAATATATATTCCTCCCGCAGTTCTACAGTAATTACAGGTTCTGTTGTGATCATGAAATATTCACCGTGACCTTTTGTTCCTGCAGCTCTGATGAAACCCTTGGTATTGAAGTCATTTGTTCAGTGTGGGAGGAAACCCACAGATGCTATCAGAGCTGGATTCATCTCCAACATTTAACCTTTTACATTTCTGTGTGTGTTTAAATTTAGCTTTCCGAATGAGAGAAAGAAACACGTTTTCCACCTCTTCTGTTTCACATGTTGTTGTTTTAAGACATGGTTGTACTGTTGCGTGGATGAAGACGGACCTAAAAGACGGACCTGTGTGTTTCTCAGGTCTGATGAGACGTCGCCGAAGCGGGATGGAGACGAACGAGCTGCTGATTCTGAACGATTCCCCGACCTCAGCGAGGATGAAGAAACGTGGCAGCAGATCCATCTCTCTCCTCCTCACCGAGACACCACGTTGCGATTCTCCCACACAGCACTTTCTGAACCTGACTGTAGTGTATCCAGCCGGAGAGCGCCAGAGGAGCGGTCGCTCTCCCAGGACAGACAGATGTGCAATAGATACTATAAGAAAATACACTTTGATCAGAACATCAAACACGTCGTCCAGCGCCAACTGAAACCCCGCATGTTTAGCTTGTATCATTCATTTCAACATAAATACATCGATGCACTTTAGCCCATAACAAGCACTTCGAAGGGTTCGGCTTGTTGGAAGCAAACATGTCTGCATTTGTGTCTTCGTGCTTTATTGCATTCATTTTGTGTCGCCTTGGAGGTTTGAAGGAATTCATCAATCAATCAATCAACAACTGTATTAATCCCGCAAGGGGCAATTGGTTATGAGCAGCAGCTTATGTCATGTACACAGGCAGGAACATACAAGATGAAAACACACAGACACACCCGGGAGCACAGATGTGGATAACTATAATAATACACTATAAATAGTTCAAAGCAACAATAATAAATAAATAATCAAGTTAAAAGCCTTTTCAAGAATCTCATCAGAACCTGAAACTCTCTGACATTGTTCTGCCGACTGTGTCCTTAGAGTTTTCTACTTTGACGCATCAATAATTATAATCAGACGCGTACATTTCATTCAGATGCAAAATCTTACGGGCGTCTTTTTCTCGTAATATCATGATTGCATTATCTTTTATAAATCAGATCTTGAGGCGATTTGCATAATTTGTGATTCTATCTATTTAGCGAACCCTCCTTTGTGAAGTCACCCGTCAGTGTGTTCTGTCTCTGTCTCCTTTCCTCTTTCTGTCTCTCCTGCAGTTAATTTCCCCCTGCAGCTAAAATGTTTTTTCCTCATTTGCATTTCAAGACGCTGAGCTCATTTCACTAAAACAC
>NW_027261991.1:0-40000 GCF_902827115.2 Pseudochaenichthys georgianus | reverse complement strand
GTGTGTCTCTTTGTGGTGATTGTGTGTCTCTTTGCAGTGTGCGAAAAAGTACACGTCCCACCGTCCGGGACGTGTTATTTACAATATCGGACAAGTAGATCTTTCAATTGACTTGTCCGGCGGACAAGTGACGGTTTTCGCCCCGATTTATTGATACATTCAGTTTACAAAAGGCAGAACTCATTTGCAAATTGTCCGTGTCCGCCATTGTTCGTTTAGAAATGTTAGTTAACTTTCGGTTCTGCAAGTCGATTCATAAGGAAATGCATCTCGCCGCTTTCTGTACAGTTAGACGGGGGCGGGGCGGGGCGGAGCGGGAAGTGTAGCACAGTGGCAGGGTTGGGAAGCAACACTCGGTTCCGAGTAGGAACAAATAACAATTGTCCGGTCCCGGGATTAAGAGTTGTGAGGACAGGAGGCCGATCCCCGCGGACTGCAGCTCTCTCATATGCTCCGTATCAGCTGATCGCTGCACGGCGCAGCTCAGTGTCTGCGTCTCTCTCTCTCTCTCTCTCTCTCTCTCTCTCTCTCTCTCTCTCTCTCTCTCTCTCTCTCTCTCTTTCTCTCTCTCTCTCTTTCTACACACAGCGGATCCGCTGCCCGTTTAACAGCCTCATCTTTGTCAAACTTTCTCATGTTCTTTCTCTAACACATAATGAAGGTTATTAAGCGTTTTAGCTCCTGTGTTGTTAATATTGACCACCATTTCCTTTATGAAGTGAAGCAGCCTCCCTGTCTGTGTCCTCGCGCTGTCCTCACATCCCCGGACCCCCAGACTCGGAGGAGCACAGGGATGTCATGTTAGTATTGTTTATGAAGCAGGGTATAGAAAGTACATTATTGAAATGCTATTTATACTATTTATTTACTTTTACAAACAGTGAGCAGCTGGGCAGCTGCAATACTATTGCAGGACATGTGTAAGCGTGCAAGCTCTTTGAGTTGTAGAAAAGCGCTAGGCCTATAGGCTATAAATATAATAATAATAATAATAATAACTTTATTTGTATAGCACCTTTCATACAGGGGATTGCAGTTCAAAGTGCTTTACATCAGTAAAAAATAAGACATCAAATCAGTGTAAAACAAGCAGCAAGAGCAAAGCATAACGTGGGATAAAATAATAAAAAATAAAAACATGGGGAATAAAACATAGAGAAATAGTGCAATGTCAATCACAGTGCAGTATAATAGTGTAAAATCAGTAAAAATGCTTTGGTAAAGAGATTTTAAGGTTTTAAGCTGGTGACCTCTAACAGACCTGCATCTGATGATCGCAGTGTTCTGGCAGGTGTTCATTAGAGAGTCAGCAATGTAGCTGGGTCCTTGTCCACTTAGAGCTTTGTATGTGAGGAGAAGCACCTTCAAATCAATTCTAAAAGTTACAGGAAGCCAGTGTAGAGTAGCTAAGACAGGACTAATGTGTTCCCTCCTTTTGGTATTCGTTAGTAGTCTAGCTGCAGAGTGTTGAATGAGCTGGAGTCTTTGTACATTCTCAAACTGCACCACTTAGAACTAACTAAACAATGCAGAGATTATTTTTGTATTCAATAACCGTAAGAAATTAAACAGTATGAAGTGATTTGTAAATAGGAATACAGATTTGACTTAATGTTTTCATAAATATATTTTTCTCCCAGTTTGTCATGGGACTTATTTTTACCCTCTCAAAAAAAACGGAAGCGAGAACCGAAAATAACCGGAATCGAAAAGCAGAACCGGAATCGTTAAAATCCAAACGATACCCAACCCTATGTGTGATGCAGTAAAATCTTACCGCTCACTTACGTTAGCGGGGTTGTAAAAACCGTAAAATACGATGACGAAGAAGAAGATTCCAGTGGCCACAATTTGTGTCCATTCTGAACAAGTGAAAAATGTATTCGGACAAGTACATTTCCAAACTCACTTGTCCATGGACAAGTACTCTCTAAACACTTTTTCTCACACTGCTTTGTGGTCGTTGTGTGTCTCTGTGTGGTCGTTGTGTGTCTCTGTGTGGTCGTTGTGTGTCCCTGTGTGGTCGTTGTGTGTCTCTTTGTGGTCGTTGTGTGTCTCTTTGTGGTGATTGTGTGTCTCTTTGTGGTCGTTGTGTGTCTTTGTGTAGTCGTTGTGTGTCTCTTTGTGTGTCTCTTTGTAGTCGTTCTGTCTCTGTGTGGTCGTTGTGTGTCTCTATGTGGTCGTTGTGTGTCTCTTTGTGTGTCTCTGTGTAGTCGTTCTGTGTCTCTGTGTGGTCGTTGTGTGTCTCTATGTGGTCGTTGTGTTTCTCGTTGTGGTCGTTGTGTGTCTCTGTGTAGTCGTTCTGTGTCTCTATGTGGTCGTTGTATGTCTCTTTGTGGTCGTTGTGTGTCTCTTTGTGGTCGTTGTGTGTCTCTTTGTGTGTCTCTGTGTAGTCGTTCTGTGTCTCTTTGTGGTCGTTGTGTGTCTCTATGTGATCGTTGTGTGTCTCTTTGTGGTCGTTGTGTGTCTCTTTGTGGCCGTTGTGTGTCTCTATGTGGTCGTTGTGTGTCTCTTTGTGGTCGTTGTGTGTCTCTTTGTGGTCGTTGTGTGTATCTATGTGGTCGTTGTGTGTCTCTATGTGGTCGTTGTGTGTCTCTTTGTGGTCGTTCTGTGTCTCTTTGTGTCTATGTGGTCGTTGTGTGTCTCTTTGTGGTCGTTGTGTGTCTCTATGTGGTCGTTGTGTGTCTCTATGTGGTCGTTGTGTGTCTCTATGTGGTCTCTGTGTGTCTCTATGTGGTCGTTGTGTGTCTCTATGTGGTCGTTGTGTGTCTCTATGTGGTCGTTGTGTGTCTCTGTGTGGTCGTTGTGTGTCTCTATGTGGTCGTTGTGTGTCTCTATGTGGTCTCTGTGTGTCTCTATGTGGTTGTTGTGTGTCTCTATGTGGTCGTTGTGTGTCTCTATGTGGTCGTTGTGTGTCTCTATGTGGTTGTTGTGTGTCTCTATGTGGTCTCTGTGTGTCTCTATGTGGTTGTTGTGTGTCTCTATGTGGTCGTTGTGTGTCTCTATGTGGTCGTTGTGTGTCTCTATGTGGTCGTTGTGTGTCTCTATGTGGTCTCTGTGTGTCTCTGTGTGGTCGTTGTGTGTCTCTATGTGGTCGTTGTGTGTCTCTATGTGGTCGTTGTGTGTCTCTATGTGGTCGTTGTGTGTCTCTATGTGGTTGTTGTGTGTCTATGTGGTCGGTTTTTTTACTTTAAATTTTTTTTTTGGTTGTTTTCATTCTTTTTTGTTTTGTATATCTGTGGTCATTTTGTGCTCATCTTATGTCGTCTTGTGTCTCTTTGTAGTATCTTTCTTTTGTCTATTTATATCCCTAATTATTATTTGTGGTGTCCTTTTGGTCATTTCTGGTCATTTTGTGTATTTTTGTAATCTTTTTTGGTAATTTCTAATTCTCTTTAGTTTAGTTTGTCTGTCTATGTGGTCGTTGTGTGTCTCTTTGTGGCCGTTGTGTGTCTCTTTGTGGTCGTTGTGTGTCTCTTTGTGGTCGTTGTGTGTCTCTTTGTGGCCGTTGTGTGTCTCTTTGTGGTCGTTGTGTGTCTCTTTGTGGCCGTTGTGTGTCTCTTTGTGGCCGTTGTGTGTCTCTTTGTGGTCGTTGTGTGTCTCTTTGTGGTCGTTGTGTGTCTCTTTGTGGTCGTTTCGGGTCATGTTAGGTTTTTTATTGTGCCTTTTTTTGTCTCAAGTTTCTTTATTGTGTAGATGTGTGTCTCTTATTAATGTTTTGGTCTCATTTTGGTCATTTTGTGTTTTTTAGCTTGTTCTCTGTCTCGTGTTTTTTGTTCCTTTCGTCATTTTGTGGTCATTTTGTGTCTCTTTTGTGTCTCTTTTGTGTCTCTTTTGTTTATCCTTTTGCATCTTCTGCATCAGAATCAGGAACATCTCAGTAGAGCAGCTGAACCTGATGAGAGTTGAGTTGAGTTCACTGCTGGACTCTGTTTTTACTGTTTGTGGTTTCTACTGTAGCATCTGCTAAAATCATTTACACACACACACACACACACACACACACACACACACACACACACACACACACACACACACACACACACACACACACACACACACACACACACACACACACACACACACACACACACACACACACACACACACACACACACACACACACACACACACACCCACCCAGTGACCTCAGCTGTCGGGCTGCTGGTGATTTAATAAAGCAATTTAATGAGAAAACGTTCATGAGCTCCAGATTTACGGTGGGAAGATCATGCTGTGTGATTGCACAGAATGCATCAGGACATGGGCTAAATGATACGATGAAGACATGTGATTACACCTTCACACACTCTCTTTACTCTCGACTTTTTCTCCTTATATTCTGCAAAGAAGTAAGAAAATGCCTCGTTGGACAGGAATCAGCCTCTTTATTTTACAACATAATTAGTCACAAGTCAGTACTTAGGAGGGGAATCAATCCAAAAATAGTCCCTTGTGGATGGTGTCTTATTAATCCTTAACCATTTATGTTATCTTTCCCATTATAGGGGGCGATGTAATTTCCTTCATGCTTGCCCCGGCTTCCAAGGTGAAATCTAGTCAGTGTTTCACTATTAAGCTCTTATCTAAATGTGAATTTCAATCCTTCTGTTTCATGCACATTTTTAATCTGCACATAAAATTTTTTACGGAGGATTGCATGCGCTGATTGTCTGAGTACATCTTTAAAAGATTACAAAAAAAGTCTATATTCTTGGCTGAAAAGTTGGTTAAGTTAGATGACTGAAATATGGTCTGGCTTTAGCCTCCTTTAGCTTAGCGGTTGTGACGTGAAGTCATGTGACCGTGCTGTAGTTCCTTTATAGCCCAACATTAGCCACCTTTAGCTTAGCGGTGGTGAAGTGAAGTCATGTGACCGTGCTGTGGTTCCTTTATAGCCCAACATTAGCCACCTTTAGCTTAGCGGTGGTGACGTGAAGTCATGTGACCGTGCTGTAGTTCCTTTATAGCCCAGCATTAGCCGCCTTTAGCTTAGCGGTGGTGACTTGGAATCATGTGACCGTGCTGTAGTTCCTTTATAGCCCAACATTAGCCACCTTTAGCTTAGCGGTGGTGACGTGAAGTCATGTGACCGTGCTGTAGTTCCTTTATAGCCCAACATTAGCCACCTTTAGCTTAGCGGTGGTGACTTGGAATCATGTGACCGTGCTGTAGTTCCTTTATAGCCCAACATTAGCCACCTTTAGCTTAGCGGTGGTGAAGTGAAGTCATGTGACCGTGCTGTGGTTCCTTTATAGCCCAACATTAGCCACCTTTAGCTTAGCGGTGGTGAAGTGAAGTCATGTGACCGTGCTGTAGTTCCTTTATAGCCCAACATTAGCCTCCTTTAGCTTAGCGGTGGTGAAGTGAAGTCATGTGACCGTGCTGTAGCTCCTTTGTAGCCTTACGTTAGCTTTATACTCCTGGTGATTTAATTTAGACAGTTGTGAAGAAGCAGAGGTTTGTTGGTTCAGCTCTGACAGGATAAACATTCCTCAGAATCAGATCGAACTGCAGATCTCAGATCAGACGATAAGATCTGTGTCTTGTTCGCTCAGCTTCTCTTTGTTTTGGAAGAAAGACAGAATATTATCTGCGGCTGATCTCTGCTCTCGTCAGACTCTCACTGAGCGTGTGCGAACAGCTCGCTGTGATGATGATACTGATCTCCACGGGTTGTTGGTTTGTCTTTCCGCTGGTGATGCCTGTAATGCAGACATGTGACCATGGAGGGATTACTGAATGGGCCAACTGGGCTGAAACCCAGGGGGCAAGGGGGTCAGGGGCCCCTCAGTGCAGAGTCTCTTTTTGAAGTGACTCTTTACATGTCTTATTGGGCAAATGAAACCACAAGGACACTTAAACAACCGCAAAGAGATTTAAAACCACTACAATGTGTCATAAAACCACCAGAAAGAAAATGCAACAGCCACTTATAAACGTTAATCAACCACAAAAATGAGACGTTAAATAATAACAACACAGTAAACCACCGCACTGAGACATAAAACCACCAAAATCACAAATAAAACCATCAAATAGAGACATTCTGTTAGGATTTGTCTGTGTTAGTATTTTTTGTGTCCTTTTCTATCTTTGGGTTTCCTATTTTATTTTGTAAAGTGTTCACCCCCGTTTCCTGCCTGTTTGCTTTCTGTCGGTTTCCCTCTCTGATTACCCAATTGTGTTCACCTGGTACCTATGTGTTTTCTCCTCCCTCCTCACCTGTCTCGTGTTTATGTGATTAGTCCTGGGTGTATTTAGGTTGTGTGTTTTCTGTCTCTCTTTGTCGGGTTGTCTTGTGTATTGGCTTGTCCTCGGTGAGTGTTCTGGTCTGTATTTGTCAGCATAGCCTTGGAATAAAGGAATTATTTTTACGTTAAACTGCATTTGGGTCCTACCTGCTTCACACACCGTAACACATTCAATAATATCAACACACTTAACCACCACAAAGAGATGTAATTCAACCACAAAGACACAAAAAAAAAACAATATGGAAATATAGTGTCTAAATGAGACGACTAAGAAGCATCACGTCCAACATTAGCCGCCTTTAGCTTAGCGGTGGTGACGTGAAGTCATGTGACCGTGCTGTAGTTCCTTTATAGCCCAACATTAGCCACCTTTAGCTTAGCGGTGGTGACGTGAAGTCATGTGACCGTGCTGTAGTTCCTTTATAGCCCAACATTAGCCACCTTTAGCTTAGCGGTGGTGACGTGAAGTCATGTGACCGTGCTGTAGTTCCTTTATAGCCCAACATTAGCCGCCTTTAGCTTAGCGGTGGTGATGTGAAGTCATGTGACCGTGCTGTAGTTCCTTTATAGCCCAACATTAGCCTCCTTTAGCTTAGCGGTGGTGACGTGAAGTCATGTGACCGTGCTGTAGTTCCTTTATAGCCCAACATTAGCCACCTTTAGCTTAGCAGTGGTGACGTGAAGTCATGTGACCGTGCTGTAGTTCCTTTATAGCCCAACATTAGCCTCCTTTAGCTTAGCGGTGGTGACGTGAAGTCATGTGACCGTGCTGTAGTTCCTTTATAGCCCAACATTAGCCACCTTTAGCTTAGCGGTGGTGACGTGAAGTCATGTGACCGTGCTGTAGTTCCTTTATAGCCCAACATTAGCCACCTTTAGCTTAGCGGTGGTGACGTGAAGTCATGTGACCGTGCTGTATTTCCTTTATAACCCAACATTAGCCTCCTTTAGCTTAGCGGTGGTGACGTGAAGTCAGGTGACCGTGCTGTAGTTCCTTTATAACCCAACATTAGCCGCCTTTAGCTTAGCAGTGATGACGTGAAGTCATCAAGATCACCAACGACCTCCTCATTGCTGCCGACTCTGGCCGCCTCAGCATCCTCATCCTTCTGGACCTCTCTGCAGCGTTTGACACCATCTCTCACAACATCCTCCTCACCCGCCTCTCAGACCTCCTGGGTGTCACTGGCACAGCGCTGTCCTGGTTGACATCCTACCTCCACAACAGGAAACAGTTTGTCTCCATCAGTGGCTCAAACTCACCCCCGGCCCCAGTCCACCACGGTGTACCCCAGGGCTCTGTACTTGGCCCCCTCCTGTTCACCATTTACATGCTCCCCCTCGGCCAGATCATCCGACATCATGGACTCAACTTCCACTGCTACGCTGATGATACCCAACTTTATCTCAGCACCACTCCATCCTCCCAGCTCCCCCCTCAGTCTCTCATCAACTGCCTGCATGACATCAAGACATGGATGTCTTCAAACTATCTGAAGCTGAACAGCGGTAAAACAGAGCTCATGGTTGTGGCACCCAAGGCCCTGCTCCAGAAGGTTGGTGACTTCGTCCTTGAGGTCGACGGCTGCTCCATCTCCCCATCTCCTGAAGCCCGCAACCTGGGTGTGATCCTCGACTCCACCCTTTCCTACCATTCCCATGTCAAATCAGTGACCAAATCGGCCTTTTACCACCTAAGGAACATTGCCAGACTCCGACCGCCACTCTCGGAGTCGGTTGCCGAGACCCTGGTGCATGCATTTGTCACCACCCGCTTGGACTACTGCAATGGTGTCCTGTTCGGGGTTCCCAACAAAACCCTGGACAGTATGTCCAAAACTGTGCAGCTCGGGTCCTCACGCACACAAAGCCGTGGCAGCACATCACTCCCACCCTCATCCACCTCCACTGGCTGCCGGTCAAGTTCCGCATAAACTATAAAGTCCTCTTCCTGACCTACAAGTCCCTCCATGCCCTTGCCCCCCAGTACCTATCGGACACCCTCCATCCACATGCCCCACCCCGGAACCTGCGGTCTTCAGACTCTGGCCTGCTCACCACCCCCCGCACCAAACTGAGAACCTTCGGGGACAGAGCCTTCAGTGTGGCAGCCCCCACCCTCTGGAACGCTCTCCCTGCGGAGATTCGCAACATCCCCACACTGGACGCCTTCAAAAGGGCCCTCAAGTCCCATCTGTTCATCAAGGCTTTCGGCCCTTAAATCGATCTGTTGTTTTGTCTGTCTGACCTTTGTTTTGTTTTGTTTTGTGTGTGCTCGCCCCAATTCCTGTAAAGCGACCTTGGGTCCCTTGAAAGGCGCTATAGAAATCTCAGTTATTATTATTATTATTATGTGACCGTGCTGTAGTTCTTTTATAGCACAACATTAGCTTTTTACTATACAAATCATAAAGTGGTGTTAATATGTGGAGATTATCCTGCTGAATTAAACGTGTAGGATCATAAACGTTTGTTTGACACAGATTTTCATTTTTTAAATTAATCCAAAATCCCATGTCTTTTTGTTGAGGGAGCCCTTATGCTAACTTCAGGGTCACAACTAGAAGGATATTGGAACATTTAAACCACAACCCTCTAACCTACATTACTTCAACACACACACACACACACACACACACACACACACACACACACACACACACACACACACACACACACACACACACACACACACACACACACACACACACACACACACACACACACACACACACACACACAGAGCAGCCCCCCCTCTTACTGTCGTCTGTTTGGGTCTCTGCTCTCTTGTTGAACTTTTTTTGTGTCGAGGTCAGCAGCTCAACTCGGATTATCCCAGTCTGCAGGCGGCTAAAGTATATACTGTTCATACTGTCACACACACACACACACACACACACACACACACACACACACACACACACACACACACACACACACACACACACACACACACACACACACACACACTCTTCTTTGAGCTCAGACTGCAGAAGGATCAGACTCTGAGAGGTCCTGTTTTAAGCATTCAAACACACCAATTGCAGTCTACAGAAGCCAACGAATATATATACCTAATAAATACGCTAAACATAAAATACAAATACCTTTAATTCATTACCAACTCATTCTGTCAGTATGATATATTTAAAATATTTGTCTTACTTATTTTTTTGTATTTCTTTAAACAAGTTTCTCTCTTGTATATCAATAAAGATTATTAATATCTTTAAATCAGCTAATTATTAAATGACTGGTTTGAACTCCTCTAAATGGAAACATAATGTGGCGATATATATATAATTACACTTCATACATATATAAAATGTATTACACATACGGATATGTAACATTGGAGGAACTAAAGAGTTAAATCTTACCTCTGATCAGATTATTTCACAGACAAATTTCCTGGCTGGATTTGGTTTGTTGAGTCAGCTGCTTTAACATTAAACCTCAATTTGGTTTCTTAATGTGAAAACCAGAACCGGAAGTGTGATATTTGTCCGCAGCTCCACAGCGCCCCCTGTTGTGTGTCTGCAGCTCTGCACTGTGAGAGCCTGTAGTGGCTCTGCTGCCCCCTGCTGTCTGTCTGCAGCTCTGCACTGAGAGCCTGTAGTGGCACTGCTGCCCCCTGCTGTCTGTCTGCAGCTCTACACTGAGAGCCTGTAGTGGCTCTGTTGCCCCCTGCTATCTGTCTGCAGCTCTGCACTGACAGCCTGTAGTGGCTCTGTTGCCCCCTGCTGTCTGTCTGCAGCTCTGCACTGTGAGAGCCTGTAGTGGCACTGCTGCCCCCTGCTGTCTGTCTGCAGCTCTGCACTGAGAGCCTGTAGTGGCTCTGCTGCCCCCTGCTGTCTGTCTGCAGCTCTGCACTCTGAGAGCCTGTAGTGGCACTGTTGCCCCCTGCTGTCTGTCTGCAGCTCTGCACTGAGAGCCTGTAGTGGCTCTGCTGCCCCCTGCTGTCTGTCTGCAGCTCTGCACTCTGAGAGCCTGTAGTGGCACTGTTGCCCCCTGCTGTCTGTCTGCAGCTCTGCACTGAGAGCCTGTAGTGGCATTGTTGCCCCCTGCTGTCTGTCTGCAGCTCTGCACTGAGAGCCTGTAGTGGCTCTGCTGCCCCCTGCTGTCTGTCTGCAGCTCTGCACTCTGAGAGCCTGTAGTGGCTCTGCTGCCCCCTGCTGTCTGTCTGCAGCTCTGCACTCTGAGAGCCTGTAGTGGCACTGCTGCCCCCTGCTGTCTGTCTGCAGCTCTGCACTGAGAGCCTGTAGTGGCACTGCTGCCCCCTGCTGTCTGTCTGCAGCTCTGCACTGTGAGAGCCTGTAGTGGCACTGCTGCCCCCTGCTGTCTGTCTGCAGCTCTGCACTCTGAGAGCCTTTAGTGGCTCTGCTGCCCCCTGCTGTCTGTCTGCAGCTCTGCACTGAGAGCCTGTAGTGGCACTGCTGCCCCCTGCTGTCTGTCTGCAGCTCTGCACTGAGAGCCTGTAGTGGCACTGCTGCCCCCTGCTGTCTGTCTGCAGCTCTGCACTGAGAGCCTGTAGTGGCTTTGCCTCCCCCTGCTGGACCATACAGGGAAGCAAAGATTAAAAGTTATGCGCACAATATTTACAGTTTAGTTGTTGGTAGAGAGAGATCTTGTACTTGAGTAGAAGTAGAAGTACCAGAGTGTAGGAATACTCTGGTACTTCTGCGACTGTTACAGTAAAAGTCCTGCATTCAAAATGTTACTCAAGTAAAAGTACAAAAGTATTAGCATCACTAGTATACTTATATTTTATAACTCTTACTAAACTTTTTTCAGTATTTATCAGTTTATATTTGATATCCTTTTTTATACTGTAACTGTGTTAAACGAAGGATTTAGATTTTAAATTGTCAATAGGGGGCAGAACGCTCAGTCATCTTCATTTCAGTAACCATGAACCAGACAACACACACACACACACACACACACACACACACACACACACACACACACACACACACACACACACACACACACACACACACACACACACACACACACACACACAGTCACACAAACCACAGGGATGAATGACCATGAGTCACCGGCTGACTGTATGAAAAGGATTCCTATTTTACTGGAAGACTTTCTGTGTGTGTGTGTGTGTGTGTGTGTGTGTGTGTGTGTGTGTGTGTGTGTGTGTGTGTGTGTGTGTGTGTGTGTGTGTGTGTGTGTGTGTGTGTATCACGCAGTCAGAGGTGATACTGATCATTAAGAATTCTAAATTTGATACAGTTCCCAGGGTAAGTTATTCAAACTTAGTTTTGTTCACTTTTGAATGCTCACATAATATGGCCAATGTATCATATTTTGTACGTGTTATGTGGTTATATTTGTATACATTTATTAAATGAAGTACGATGATACATAAAAAAGTTAGATACGTCGTTACAAAAAGTTTTGTGATTATTGTTATTAATACTCTACTTTAAAGAGTCCTCTCCTGCTGATGTTCAGGTGTATATCAGTATGTAGTGTCTCTACTTTAAAGAGTCCTCTCCTGCTGATGTTCAGGTGTATATCAGTATGTAGTGTCTCTACTTTAAAGAGTCCTCTCCTGCTGATGTTCAGGTGTATATCAGTATGTAGTGTCTCTACTTTAAAGAGTCCTCTCCTGCTGATGTTCAGGTGTATATCAGTATGTAGTGTCTCTACTTTAAAGAGTCCTCTCCTGCTGATGTTCAGGTGTATATCAGTATGTAGTGTCTCTACTTTAAAGAGTCCTCTCCTGCTGATGTTCAGGTGTATATCAGTATGTAGTGTCTCTACTTTAAAGAGTCCTCTCCTGCTGATGTTCAGGTGTATATCAGTATGTAGTGTCTCTACTTTAAAGAGTCCTCTACTGCTGATGTTCAGGTGTATATCAATAGTGTCTCTACTTTAAAGAGTCCTCTCCTGCTGGTGTTCAGGTGTACATCAGTATGTAGTGTCTCTACTTTAAAGAGTCCTCTCCTGCTGATGTTCAGGTGTATATCAATAGTGTCTCTACTTTAAAGAGTCCTCTCCTGCTGGTGTTCAGGTGTATATCAGTACGTAGTGTCTCTACTTTAAAGAGTCCTCTCCTGCTGATGTTCAGGTGTATATCAGTATGTAGTGTCTCTACTTTAAAGAGTCCTCTCCTGCTGGTGTTCAGGTGTACATCAGTATGTAGTGTCTCTACTTTAAAGAGTCCTCTCCTGCTGATGTTCAGGTGTATATCAATAGTGTCTCTACTTTAAAGAGTCCTCTCCTGCTGGTGTTCAGGTGTACATCAGTATGTAGTGTCTCTACTTTAAAGAGTCCTCTCCTGCTGATGTTCAGGTGTATATCAGTACGTAGTGTCTCTACTTTAAAGAGTCCTCTCCTGCTGATGTTCAGGTGTATATCAGTATGTAGTGTCTCTACTTTAAAGAGTCCTCTCCTGCTGATGTTCAGGTGTATATCAGTATGTAGTGTCTCTACTTTAAAGAGTCCTCTCCTGCTGATGTTCAGGTGTATATCAGTATGTAGTGTCTCTACTTTAAAGAGTCCTCTCCTGCTGATGTTCAGGTGTATATCAGTATGTAGTGTCTCTACTTTAAAGAGTCCTCTCCTGCTGATGTTCAGGTGTATATCAGTATGTAGTGTCTCTACTTTAAAGAGTCCTCTCCTGATGATGTTCAGGTGTATATCAGTATGTAGTGTCTCTACTTTAAAGAGTCCTTGTAGTCTTTGCAGACTACATTTACATGCACTAAAACCTATTTAACACACCACAGGAAAGGTAAAACCCTTAAAGCACAAAAGGGCTTCTTTAAATCATTAGGAATATATGAGAGTTAAAAACTATGATTATAAAGTGTCACAAGCAAACATGGGTGTCCCAGAGAGTGTTCATTATATCATATCTAATTATATACGGTTTACTACAGAGTGAAACCTGATCCATTCAACCGTAGCCTCGTGGATGTTGAGTGTGTTTGAAACTCCTAGAACATCAAATAAATGAAAAGGTGAACACAAAATCCTCCCTGTTAGGAAACACTTGTTAGTTACCATGGCAACACATAATATATATATTATACAACAGACCAAATAGTCTATCAATGATCTCGCCCTCAAGTGTCCGTGGGTGGGGAGAAAGAAAAACCTGTTCTGCATCGAACAAAACAAAACAAAAATGGACATGGCAACATTCCCAAACACACACACACACACACACTCACACACACACTGTTTGTGAGAGTGTGGTCTGTGAGGACAGGGTGTGGCTCGGGACTTAAAAACTATCCCGGTGTTTCACACACACTGTCAGTCTGTGTGCAGCTGCCTCAGGTACGTCTTATACTTTGTATTCATTCACCCTTTGTGTTCAGACTTTATTCTGAAAGGTCTGTTCTTCTTCATCTTCCTCTGACGATGTTTTAAAACCACTAAGAAGAAGCAGGAAGTAAATCTGAAACCTGATACTTCTCGTGAAAACTAAAACAAAATCTTCCTTAACACTGAAGAAGAAAAAACGTTTTCTGTGGATAGAAATGGTGTTGTTGTGTTGGTCATGTGATGTACAGATCATATTTCACTTGTTTACTTGCTGAGTTTGAAGTAAAAGTATTTGAGTATTATCAGCAAAATGTACTTCAAGTAGCCTACCTAAAGTAAATGTACTTCAGTGTTCAGCCAAATATTCAGTTGTTGTGTTTTTCTACGGGTTGTTTTTCTTTTCATTATATCATGATTTTTATAATATTGATTGATGCGATGCGATGCATATCAATGTTGCAGTTTAGTGTACAAGTAGCAGCAACATGGACATAGTAATGTACCGCAAATTAAATACCGTTAATGCAAACACAATTAGCCTACTGATGAGAGAGTCTGCTGACTGTTTGAGGAACAAACTGTGTGTGTGTGTGTGTGTGCGTGCGTGCGTGTGTGTGTGTGTGTGTGTGTGTGTGTGTGTGTGTGCGTGCGTGCGCGCCAGGTACAAACAGTCGTGCGTTTTGGCAGCAAACGAGCAAAGCAGAACTGACCTTCAATCAGTTTACGTCCAACACAAGCTGCAGACTAATTGTTGCTAAAGCTCGTGTGTGTGTGTGTGTGTGTGTGTGTGTGTGTGTGTGTGTGTGTCCACCTCCAAAGAAACCAGAGCTTCAGATCCTTTACTGAATTAAAAGTACTAATACTGTGGAAACACTTTGACAAGTAAAAGTATGTAGCCAAAAAAACCCACTGAAGAGTCCTCTCCTGCTGATGTTCAGGTGTATATCAGTATGTAGTGTCTCTACTTTAAAGAGTCCTCTCCTGCTGATGTTCAGGTGTATATCAGTATGTAGTGTCTCTACTTTAAAGAGTCCTCTCCTGCTGATGTTCAGGTGTATATCAGTATGTAGTGTCTCTACTTTAAAGAGTCCTCTCCTGCTGATGTTCAGGTGTATATCAGTATGTAGTGTCTCTACTTTAAAGAGTCCTCTCCTGCTGATGTTCAGGTGTATATCAGTATGTAGTGTCTCTACTTTAAAGAGTCCTCTCCTGCTGATGTTCAGGTGTATATCAGTATGTAGTGTCTCTACTTTAAAGAGTCCTCTCCTGCTGATGTTCAGGTGTATATCAATAGTGTCTCTACTTTAAAGAGTCCTCTCCTGCTGATGATCAGGTGTATATCAGTATGTAGTGTCTCTACTTTAAAGAGTCCTCCCCTGCTGATGTTCAGGTGTATATCAGTGTGTAGTGTCTCTACTTTAAAGAGTCCTCTCCTGCTGATGTTCAGGTGTATATCAGTATGTAGTGTCTCTACTTTAAAGAGTCCTCTCCTGCTGATGTTCAGGTGTATATCAGTATGTAGTGTCCCTACTTTAAAGAGTCCTCTCCTGCTGATGTTCAGGTGTATATCAGTATGTAGTGTCTCTACTTTAAAGAGTCCTCTCCTGCTGATGTTCAGGTGTATATCAGTGTGTAGTGTCTCTACTTTAAAGAGTCCTCTCCTGCTGATGTTCAGGTGTATATCAGTATGTAGTGTCTCTACTTTAAAGAGTCCTCTCCTGCTGATGTTCAGGTGTATATCAATAGTGTCTCTACTTTAAAGAGTCCTCTCCTGCTGATGTTCAGGTGTATATCAGTATGTAGTGTCTCTACTTTAAAGAGTCCTCTCCTGCTGATGTTCAGGTGTATATCAGTATGTAGTGTCTCTACTTTAAGAGTCCTCTCCTGCTGATGTTCAGGTGTATATCAGTATGTAGTGTCTCTACTTTAAAGAGTCCTCTCCTGCTGATGTTCAGGTGTATATCAATAGTGTCTCTACTTTAAAGAGTCCTCTCCTGCTGATGTTCAGGTGTATATCAGTATGTAGTGTCTCTACTTTAAAGAGTCCTCCCCTGCTGATGTTCAGGTGTATATCAGTGTGTAGTGTCTCTACTTTAAAGAGTCCTCTCCTGCTGATGTTCAGGTGTATATCAGTATGTAGTGTCTCTACTTTAAAGAGTCCTCTCCTGCTGATGTTCAGGTGTATATCAGTATGTAGTGTCCCTACTTTAAAGAGTCCTCTCCTGCTGATGTTCAGGTGTATATCAGTATGTAGTGTCTCTACTTTAAAGAGTCCTCTCCTGCTGATGTTCAGGTGTATATCAGTATGTAGTGTCTCTACTTTAAAGAGTCCTCTCCTGCTGATGTTCAGGTGTATATCAGTATGTAGTGTCTCTACTTTAAAGAGTCCTCTCCTGCTGATGTTCAGGTGTATATCAATAGTGTCTCTACTTTAAAGAGTCCTCTCCTGCTGATGTTCAGGTGTATATCAGTATGTAGTGTCTCTACTTTAAAGAGTCCTCTCCTGCTGATGTTCAGGTGTATATCAGTATGTAGTGTCTCTACTTTAAAGAGTCCTCTCCTGCTGATGTTCAGGTGTATATCAGTATGTAGTGTCTCTACTTTAAAGAGTCCTCTCCTGCTGATGTTCAGGTGTATATCAATAGTGTCTCTACTTTAAAGAGTCCTCTCCTGCTGATGTTCAGGTGTATATCAGTATGTAGTGTCTCTACTTTAAAGAGTCCTCTCCTGCTGATGTTCAGGTGTATATCAGTATGTAGTGTCTCTACTTTAAAGAGTCCTCTCCTGCTGATGTTCAGGTGTATATCAATAGTGTCTCTACTTTAAAGAGTCCTCTCCTGCTGATGTTCAGGTGTATATCAGTATGTAGTGTCTCTACTTTAAAGAGTCCTCCCCTGCTGATGTTCAGGTGTATATCAGTGTGTAGTGTCTCTACTTTAAAGAGTCCTCTCCTGCTGATGTTCAGGTGTATATCAGTACGTAGTGTCTCTACTTTAAAGAGTCCTCTCCTGCTGATGTTCAGGTGTATATCAGTATGTAGTGTCCCTACTTTAAAGAGTCCTCTCCTGCTGATGTTCAGGTGTATATCAGTATGTAGTGTCTCTACTTTAAAGAGTCCTCTCCTGCTGATGTTCAGGTGTATATCAGTATGTAGTGTCTCTACTTTAAAGAGTCCTCTCCTGCTGATGTTCAGGTGTATATCAGTATGTAGTGTCTCTACTTTAAAGAGTCCTCTCCTGCTGATGTTCAGGTGTATATCAATAGTGTCTCTACTTTAAAGAGTCCTCTCCTGCTGATGTTCAGGTGTATATCAGTATGTAGTGTCTCTACTTTAAAGAGTCCTCTCCTGCTGATGTTCAGGTGTATATCAGTATGTAGTGTCTCTACTTTAAAGAGTCCTCTCCTGCTGATGTTCAGGTGTATATCAGTATGTAGTGTCTCTACTTTAAAGAGTCCTCTCCTGCTGATGTTCAGGTGTATATCAATAGTGTCTCTACTTTAAAGAGTCCTCTCCTGCTGATGTTCAGGTGTATATCAGTATGTAGTGTCTCTACTTTAAAGAGTCCTCCCCTGCTGATGTTCAGGTGTATATCAGTGTGTAGTGTCTCTACTTTAAAGAGTCCTCTCCTGCTGATGTTCAGGTGTATATCAGTACGTAGTGTCTCTACTTTAAAGAGTCCTCTCCTGCTGATGTTCAGGTGTATATCAGTATGTAGTGTCCCTACTTTAAAGAGTCCTCTCCTGCTGATGTTCAGGTGTATATCAGTATGTAGTGTCTCTACTTTAAAGAGTCCTCTCCTGCTGATGTTCAGGTGTATATCAGTATGTAGTGTCTCTACTTTAAAGAGTCCTCTCCTGCTGATGTTCAGGTGTATATCAGTATGTAGTGTCTCTACTTTAAAGAGTCCTCCCCTGCTGATGTTCAGGTGTATATCAGTATGTAGTGTCTCTACTTTAAAGAGTCCTCTCCTGCTGATGTTCAGGTGTATATCAGTATGTAGTGTCTCTACTTTAAAGAGTCCTCTCCTGCTGATGTTCAGGTGTATATCAGTATGTAGTGTCTCTACTTTAAAGAGTCCTCTCCTGCTGATGTTCAGGTGTATATCAATAGTGTCTCTACTTTAAAGAGTCCTCTCCTGCTGATGTTCAGGTGTATATCAGTATGTAGTGTCTCTACTTTAAAGAGTCCTCCCCTGCTGATGTTCAGGTGTATATCAGTATGTAGTGTCTCTACTTTAAAGAGTCCTCTCCTGCTGATGTCAGGTGTATATCAGTGTGTAGTGTCTCTACTTTAAAGAGTCCTCTCCTGCTGATGTTCAGGTGTATATCAGTACGTAGTGTCTCTACTTTAAAGAGTCCTCTCCTGCTGATGTTCAGGTGTATATCAGTACGTAGTGTCTCTACTTTAAAGAGTCCTCTCCTGCTGATGTTCAGGTGTATATCAGTATGTAGTGTCTCTACTTTAAAGAGTCCTCTCCTGCTGATGTTCAGGTGTATATCAGTATGTAGTGTCTCTACTTTAAAGAGTCCTTTTAGTCTTTGCAGACTAATCAGTAAAAATAATCATCCCCTGTGACTGTTATGCTATATTATATTATATCATTGATAAATAAGTTTATTAAATTATTATTACAAAGCAGGATTTTAGTTTGTTGAGGTGCAGTTAATTTTGAGCTATTATCTGTTATTATTTTTATTATTATTGAGGATTATGTATAATTTATAATTTAATGTTTATTTATTTACTTATAGTTATTATGTTTTTATTTTTTTAAGCTTACGTTATTATAATTTGTATTATTATTTATTGAAATGATTCAAGTCAGATTAGTTATGCAGCAGTTAAATAATTAAAACACTAGTTTTACAAAGAAGAATTACCACACGAGTGTCTGTGAAATTGCAAATAATTTCAGAAAATACAGCAATTTTAAGTGCAAAGGTTGTGTTACAAATAAAGCAGAACTCATTAAAGAGCTTATATTTGACATGTTAGGAATATGTAGTTTCTTAAACTCCTTCACACGGTAGGAGGAAGAGGAGGAAGATGAAGAAGAGTTTCAGGTTTCTATTCTCCATGTTGGGACTCGCCCACCACACCCTCAGACATTGTTTTCTTTTCCTGTCATTTTCAACGTTTCTTTGTGTTTCAGATTACAGCCGAGCAACATGAATGTAAGTCTGAGTTTCACCCCTCACCTGAATCCTAAATGTGATTTAATGTTTACCGCTGTGTAGCATGTGTTCATTTAGATGTCTAAACCAGACAAAAATAAAGCACATTACATCCCTAAAGTAAAGAAAGGGCAGGTTGTATTGCAAAATTAAGTTAATGTTTAATATCACTGGGTAGAAAATCATTACCCGATTTAAATTAGGTCAAACTGTTGCTAATCCTAGCCAGAAATTAGCCCTTTAACTTTTCCCTTTAGGCCTTCTGTGACAGTCACTCCCCTTAAATTGTTATTATGAGTCTAAACAATGAGCATTGCTATTGTTGGTTCAGCTGTCGAGGCTAATAGAGTAGTGCACTGAAGTTAGCATCACAAGGACTCCCTCCACAAAAAGCCAATGGGATTTTTCCATTGGATTTCGAAATTTGCCCTATATTACTTAAAAGGAACTACAGCACGGTCCCATGACTTCACGTCACCACCGCTAAGCTAAAGGTGGCTAATGTTGGCTTATAAAGGAACTCCAGCATGGTCACATGACTTCACGTCACCACCGCTAAGCTAAAGGTGGCTAATGTTGGGCTATAAAGGAACTACAGCACGGTCACATGACTTCACGTCACCACCGCTAAGCTAAAGGCGGCTAATATTGGCTTATAAAGGAACTGCAGCACGGTAACATGACTTCACGTCACCACCGCTAAGCTAAAGGTGACTAATGTTGGGCTATAAAGGAACTACAGCACGGTCACATGACTTCACGTCACCACCGCTAAGCTAAAGGCGGCTAATATTGGCTTATAAAGGAACTGCAGCACGGTCACATGACTTCACGTCACCACCGCTAAGCTAAAGGTGGCTAATGTTGGGCTATAAAGGAACTACAGCACGGTCACATGACTTCACGTCACCACCGCTAAGCTAAAGGTGGCTAATGTTGGGCTATAAAGGAACTACAGCACGGTCACATGACGTCACGTCACCACCGCTAAGCTAAAGGTGGATAATGTTGGGCTATAAAGGAACTACAGCACGGTCACATGACTTCACGTCACCACCACTAAGCTAAAGGCGGCTAATGTTGGTTTATAAAGGAACTACAGCACGGTCACATGACTTCACGTCACCACTGCTAAGCTAAAGGCAGCTAATGTTCGCAACCGCTGCTTTTTTCACCGGTGGGTATTAACTGACATATTTTACATTGTAGAACAAAATGTAAAAAACTTATTTAGCTTGTGTTGATCACAGACTTTATTTCAGGCAACCAAAAACACATTAAAAAAGACATTGACTTCAAGACGAGGAACAGGAAGTGGTAAAATGCTGACTAATTTCTGGGTTTTAGGAGTCATTCCTGTACCACTCTTTTACAGTCCTACAACAATGATACCCACATGTACCTAATTATTTTTCAGAGCATTTGATTTATTAAGGATAATTTCAAGAAATATAAAAATGTTTTGACCAACCCTAGCTTTAACGGCAATGACCTTGTTCAGTTAGCTTAGATCATAGTTCTACTGTATACTATGGAACTGACACAATACAGGCACTGTAGCTTGTGTTTGCCTAGTGTGTGTGTTTGGAGTTTAAGGGGGTAATAATTTAAATAGGCAGGCATTCATCTCTTAAACCAACACCTACATACAGAACATTCCTGATGAGTCCGTCACCAACACACCCTGAAGTCGGCACACACACGCTGAAGTCTGCACACACACACTGAAACACACTGTGCTGCGTTCAGGTGCAGCTCTGAAACATTTGTTTTTATGTGTTTGTTGGTGATGGGAAATACGGCTCGTTAAAGACAGCTGGATCTTATGGTTCTGTGTGTTGTTTTTACTATGTTTAACTGCAAAATAATTGGGATAATGATAGGGTTCGGTTTGAAACATAGACATCCCGTGATTTCCTTTTTCTATCTCTGCAGCTGGAAGACGCCCTCGGTGGTTGGCCCTCTGGTGGGGGCAACAACCCGCCCACCAATCCCTCCTGGCCAGGTAAGAATGCCATCATCATTACACTACACATACTTATTTTGCAATATCATTAATGGTTTGAAGCCCCGGTGTGGAACAGTGTTATGGGATTGAGGGCTGCGCCATTAATCGTCCTTTTATTGAATGGTATTGAATTCGCAATAGATTCGATTATATTCAACTTTATTGTCATCGCACAGAGTACAACGAAATACAGTTTGCATCCAACCAGCAAATTAGTTTTCGATTAATTTACATAACAGTACCAACACTTTGTCCAACATTTCAGATTCTTGGGGACACAGAATCATGCTAATTACTTCCGCTTGCATAGACTGAATTCCTTCCTCTTTTTGCATTGACCACATCACTATTATTTATTTATATGTACAATTTTTGCAAGTTTTTATATTGTCCTGTTCCTGTAAGCCAGTACAACAACATTTCGTTTTAATAGTACACTTTGTGTCTTGTTGAAATGACAATACTGTAAAGTATGTCTAAGTCTAATATGATTGATGATTCCTTTACAGAAAACACAATATTTCACTGAACATTTAAACTTAGAATCTTGAGAAGTTCTCATTTTGTTCTTGTAAATGTACGCCTACAACTTTAATCCTGGAGTTTTCCCCCAGAATATTACCCCTGTCTCTAGTATATCAATGTGTATTGATGTAAGAGATAATGTGCAGCGAGTGGTGTTCTTTTCCCCATAATGACCAAGTCGCTGCACATTATCCCGCTTATTACACGGCCAAATACTAAACAAACTATCGGCTCGACTCCCAATATTAATTGTAATGATGTTATTGAGTTAAAAATCATCGTATTTCTTCAGCTAAGAAAATAAAAACTGTTCCACTGCACACCGACGGCTGGAACTGCGACAACAACAACTTTACGGCAGCACTGTCCAAATCTGTTTACAGTTTCTGATCCACTAAAACGTCCTTAACCTCTGCAGAGCCCTTACCGTGTTCCTGTTAGTGTTCACTTCCTGTCTGCCTTAACCTCTTTTCCTTTATCTTTCTTGATCCTCCTTAGCAACGGTCAATATAGTCCTTGACAGCGGTCTGTACTACGGTATTAACAACGTGTCATATGTTCTGAAGTGACCAAGCGGAAGTATACGATTTAGCCGTGTAATAAATAGTTTTAATCCGACCACCAGGAGTTGCCAAAATCCAAATATCAAATCCAACAGAACAGATTAATAAAAACAGAGAAATCGGCAATTAAAAACAGTGTAAACCACATTCAAGTCAACTTACTCCCAACCCCATCTGGCCTGCAGCTGCGGGTGGAGGAGGAGCCGGAGGTGCCTGGCCTGGAGGTCCCGCACCAGCTGCAGGTGGAGGTGCCTGGCCTGGAGGTCCCGCTCCCGCTGCAGGTGGAGGTGCCTGGCCTGCAGGTCCCGCACCAGCTGCAGGTGGAGGTGCCTGGCCTGCAGGTCCCGCTGCAGGTGGAGGTGCCTGGCCTGGACCCCAACCTGGAGGTCAACCTGGGGGTGGAGGTGCCTGGCCTGGACCCCAACCTGGAAGCCAACCTGGCTGGCCGTCTCCTGGACCTGGACCTGGACCTGGACCTGGACCAGGCTATGTCCCCCAACAGAGTCTGGTGAGACAGAACAAGAGATTAATTATGGAACAGTTGTGGGGAGTGGATGGATGGATGGATGAATTGGAAGGAATTTTTGATTTGGTGGATTGTTGTTCGATGAATCGGTGTTTGATGGATGAATGGACGTATTGATGAAGGATTGGATGGATAACTGGGGGGATTATTGGACGGACGGATCGATTACCGATTACTTTGGTGGATGGATGGATATCCGAATATTTGGATGGATTGTTGTTGTTGGATGGTTGGCTGGATGGAAGATGGATGGATGGGTAAATTGGAGGGATTATTGGATGGATGGCTAAATTAGAGGGATTATTGGATAGATGGATGGATGAACAATAGCCGCGTTCACACTGCGGTACTTTTCCCACAAAGGTTCATGCGAACTTAGTTCAGATCGCGTTCACACCAGAATAAATCCCTGGGGGAGGATTAGGCAAATGAAGCCGCTGACGTCACTTCTTCTTCTTCTGCTTTGGATTTACTGGCAGGCCGCAAACCACTTCACGGCGTATACTGCCACCCGGAGTCCCCGGCCGGAAGTCCCCGGAGTTGGGGACTGGCTTCAGTAGAAGCTGCTGGGACTCCCAGCAGCTTCTACTGAAGCCTTCCGAGTAAATCGCCAGAACGCCGACACCTCCTCATCTCCACCGCTCCCATGTTTTATTTTGTGTTGCCATAAGTTAGTCTCTCTGCGTTTCTGCGCTGGGCTAATGCTAATGCTAATAATGCTAATGCGAGGATAATAAAATGGCGGCTTCACAAAACTTTTTGGGAGTTTTACGGGGCGTGGTTTGCAATTCGCCCAGCCAATCAGGAATATAGCTCTTTTCTCAAAAAAGAGCCGCTAGCAGGGACTTTCGAGCGGGTAAAAAGGTTCGCATGAACTACTTTTAGTACCGGCTCTTTTTGGTGTGAACGCGATCATGAACTAAGTTCGCATGAACCTTTGTGGGAAAAGTACCGCAGTGTGAACGCGGCTAATGGATGGATGAATTGGAAGGAATTTTTTTATTGATGGATGATTGTCAAATGATTGGGTGGATTGTTGTTCAATGGATCGTTGTTTGATGGATGAATGGACGTATAGATGAAGGATGGATAACTGGGGGGATGATTGGACGGATGGATTGATGTCCGAATATTTGGGTGGGTTGTTGTTGGATGGTTGGCTGGATGTAAAATTGATGGATCCGTAAATTGGAGAGATTATTGGATGGATGGATGGATGCATTTTACTGAATGTTTGATGGATACATGGACAGTTGGATGAAGTATTGATGGATAGATGGATAATTGGGGGGGATTATTGGATGGACGAATCGTTTACCGATTACTTGGATGAATGGATGGACTAGGATGGATGGGTACATTGGAGGGATTGTTGGATGGTTTGGTGAACTGATGGACAGACAGGATAGGATGGATAGATGGACTGTTGTTGGATGGGTGAAAGGATAATGGATGGTTATCAGATTAATTTTGATGGATTGTCGGAGGAATAAATGATGGATGGATGGTTAAATCAATGAACCCATGGATTGTTATTGATGAATTTGTGGGGATTGTTGGATGACTGAATAGTTGATGGATGGATAATCCATTGTTCATGGAAATTAAATCTGTTTCCTGTTTACAGGCGGTTCCGTACAGCATGGCTCTGCCCAGTGGAGTTTATAACAAAATGCTCATCACCATCGCTGGAACCATCAACTCAAATGCTGATAAGTCAGTATCAACTCTTTAACATGAACAACGAATGGATGGATACATGACTTCACTGTATGACACTGTAATACGTTTAAAGATTTTTGAGTTGATGGTCTCTGTTGTTTTCCAGGTTCGTAGTTGATTTAAAAACACCCACCGATCTGGCCTTCCACTTCAACCCTCGCTTCAATGAGTACGGCAAGAAGGTGATCGTCAGAAACAGCTTTATCAACAAGACTTGGGGGAAAGAGGAGAGAGATCTGCAGAACTTCCCCTTCCAACAAGGGAAGCCATTCGAGGTCCAATATTTAATTTATACTAACAACATTTTTAGTATTGGTACTTGTTTTTAATAGCGTTCACAAACGTTGGGTACGACCATTTTTCGCCTCATGAAACTCGTGTGGTTACGGCTGCCGGGATATTTTTGGGAGTAGATCGCTACTTGCAACTACAATAGTTACAATAAGTTGGACACTTTTCTTTCATAACAGCAGCTCCATTTGCAATATCAACAAGGACAAATGGATAAAACAAGAAAACAGACATTTAACATAACATTACAATCACGGAGTACAATATTTTCAATACTTTTTAATGTTCATTTGAACTGGGATTTACTTTACATTTAAAATCATGCTACCCTGTATTTCAGATTTGACGGCAACAATTCCTATTGGATGTTAAGGACATGGTTGGGGTCAGAAACAATGTTGTTTTCAAGCCTCTAGATTTTCTATTTTGATAGGCTGATAAACAGTCGCCAATGGGAGTACTTCTTCCAGGAAGATGAGGTGCTTACCTCCAAAGATACCACCTACATTAGCAATGTAAATTTCAGCCATTAACTATGACAGAAATTACCAGATTGGCCAAAAACGCCTTCCTTTTAGGTACTGATGTTTAGTATTAGAGCTCCGAGTACAAAATACAACGACCAAATACACAGTAAAGTGGGGTTTAAGGGTATATCTGTGAAAAAGCAGGTTGATGATGAATTTGTGGATTTTCCTTTGCAGATGAAGATCATGTGCACCAACAAAGAGTTTAAGGTCGCCGTCAACAACTCTCATGTCCTGATTTATCATCACCGGGTCAGCGACCTCAGATCCATCAATGAGCTCAACATCTACTGCGACATCACCCTATCCAAGGTCAACGTGGAGACCATGCCATGAAGCAGATAACTCGGATCAAGAGATCTACTGGGGACCCACCAGAGCGATACTGGGGACCCACCAGAGCGATACTGGGGACCCACCAGAGCTATACTGGGGGTCCTCAGTAGATCTACAGAAGCTTGTCAGTTAATCCAAAATAAATCTTAAATATACATGTTGATGGTTATTGGTCAAATGTTCTTTTAAACATGAAACATCAACAGAAGGTTCTCAGTGTTTCTTGTATTACAGTATAACACTATACATTACAAATTACATTACATTTAGCTGACGCTTTTATCTTTCTCCCTGGAGTAACTAAGGGCCAAGTGCCTTACTAGTGGTGGTGTTCCTGGCGGGATTTGAACTCACAACCTTCCGATCTTCAGCCCACCTCACTATCCATTAGACCACCACTACCCTTAGTTACCCTTACATTAGTATTGACAATATAAATCAAGTGTTCAACATACATTTGTTGGCGTTTGTGTCTGTTTGTATCTGTCACCCTGACCCCTGCTGACATCATCAGTACTACAAAAAGGGTCAGACTTTGATGGTGAGTCTTCTCTTAGCAGGATTTGCTACAGTAAACCTACATTAAAATGCATCTTTTATTCTAAATAAACTTTAGAGGCATTTAAAATAGAATTGCTGTGTTTATGTGTGTGTTATAACATCGTAGTGCCCAAGTCACAGAAGAACACTCGGTGATGATCCTGGTTCGGTTAAAATAATAAACTGATTTATCAAAGTTGTTGGACCCATTATTTACTTAAAAGGCATGAACGTCAATGTACATCCAAAGATATTGACACATTGTTCTTCCTTGTGAAAACCAGCCACCTGGTTCATACCTCAGCAAATCTGAAGAGGAAAAGAGTGGTCATTCTCAAGTTATGGGCTTTTTGGTCACCTTTCCCACATTCGGTCTAATTCGGCTCTTTTTCAGGGATTGGGGTAGTAAACAATATTTTTTCCCCCAAAATAAATATTGACAACAATCAATTTCATTAATGGGAGACCCTAAAGATAAGAGAAATCATTGTTGTGTTTTGTTCTACCTCGGGTAGGGGTATCTCGAAATCTGGGGGCCCTTCCTGCTAGACTACAATGCACGTAGAAAGCCGACAAATGGGTGGTACATTCAGGTGTGTTGCGTAATGAGAATGTCAGATTGGAATCTGTGGCTTTTAAACTAAACAGTTCACTCACATATGTTGCCCCACGATATGTGCTACGTGAGAGAAAGACACACAGTAGGCTGTTTGTTTTGCTTTTTTGTGGTGTTGTATTTTCCTATTGTGTCTTTACAGTTGTTATTTTTTCTCCATGGTATTTTTGAATCTGTGTGGTTGTTCTCTGTGTCTTTGTGGTCATTTGTGTCTCTAGTCTTTATGGTATATTTCTGAGGTGTGATGGTTAGTTTGGGTTTTTGTGGTGGGTTTAAAGCTCTTTTGGTTACTTGTGTCTCTTTTTGATAGTTTGAAATCTCTTTGAAATCGTGTAGTGGCCTTTTTGTGTCATCTTTCCGTGTGTGCAGCTGTACTCACCCAGCAGCTGGAAACACAAGCAGAGGTGGAAAATAGTTATGAATTATAATGGAGGGTCAAACTGCCACCAGAGGGCGACACTGAAACACATATTGCTGCAAGTGTCCAGGTTCCGATTAACTGTGTTCCGAGGAAGAGGAGGAACAGAAGAGGTGGAGAAGGGAAGAAGAACAATAATTTATTTAAATAAGAAAATAGTCAGTTTTGTTCAAATTGGATCCGCATCATTTCAGTAAGACTGATCAAACAAAATGTGTCCTGGTCTTGCCCTTTGACCCCTAATGATCCCGTTTGTTCCGGTTCTGCAGGTTTTGTCTGATGTATTTTTTATAATGGAAACCTGCAGCAGGTTGTGTTGCTGTTGATGAAATTCAACCCGATTCAAAGATCTATTATTAATCAAGAAGAGGTCTTCCTCCTCTCTTTTGCTGTGAAACAAAAAATCCTTATCATGTCACAAACTTGTAGAAATACATGCTGGGTCAATAAGCTTCATTCAACTTTTATTTTGTAAAATATGTTATTAATTATTATATTAGACACAAATAAAGAAAACGTTTCTTCCTGTTTGAGAAATGTTGTACATTAAGAGTTTGAGATTTATGATCATGCATGGACTTAATCATGCAAATTAAGTCCATTTTGTTGTGTTGTTGAATGTTGTTGTTTATTTGTTATGCATTTTCTTCCCCCAAACGTCATTGCACCACTTGCAACACAAAGGAGTTAAAAACAAACAAAATGCAGACAAAAAAATTAATACCAAGGTGTAAAAAAGTAGAACAAAGAAAAATATTATTCTGTACATTGTGTTGTTATACATTATGCCAGAACTCTTAAAATGAATACTCTTAATAATCCCTCTTAAATTGTGTACTTTTCCTCCACTACATGTATGTAATACCTTTAGTTACTTTACAGATCTGGATGAATGATGTGAAATATAATCAAGTGTTAAATCAGACTTTAGTTCCACCTGGAGTAAATCCACCAGCTACTCTGCAGTCTACAAAGCCATTCAGACTAGCTGCACCTTTACCAACACTTTCATGATCAATCATTATAAAACATATCATATATATTATTCTGAAATTGACCAATCTGCACAATGACTACTTTGACTGTCGCTACTTTAACTATATTTTGATGCTGATACTTTAGCATTAAACTTACTTGAGTAACATTTGTATTGAAGGACTTTTAAAAGTACAAAATCATAGTAGTTCTACTTTTACTCAAGTATATTATCTGAGTTCTTCTCCCACCTCTGCATTTCCCCGTTGCCGAACAAATAAAGTAACTCTGATACCTTTAAAATGCTAAATCTTCTGGATGAAGTATCAATACGGAGACGATCTTTGCCAAGCTTCCTACGTCATGACGCACGGCTCCAGCTGGACGTCACGTCACGTCAGTAGTTAGTTAGCTCAGAGCAGCAGACAGGTTCGGCTGCTTCGTTTTAAACCGTGATTTGACGTGTACTAAACTAATTGTATCAACAGCTAACTTAGGACACCGAAAGACGGGGTGTTTGACATTAACGAGTCGGACTGGGAAAAGAGGAGATAATCAGTTCCCGTCGCTGCCAGCAGGTTTTCACCGAGACATTTCCTCCTCCAGGTTAGTCTGACCCTCGGCCTCTTCTCTGGCTGTTAGCTTCTGGTGCTAAAGCTAACAGCATCAACACACTCACGTTTACTGTAAAATCATTTTTGATTTAATGACTATGCGTTTTTTTTTACCTTGTTCGCACTTATAAGTTAGTTAGCCGCAGTGGCTAGCTAGTTAGCCAGGTGTGTCATGGTTTCAGACGGCAACGGCTAGTAGCATGCTAGTTAGCGCTGTGGCTAGTAAAGTTTGTCGACTTGTCTCGGAAGTCAAGCTCTGGTTACAGGCTGGCTGCTGGGTTGTCTGTTGTGTCTCACAGGCTGTGTTTGTGTGATTCTTGCTGACTGTTTGTACAGGTTGGCTGTGACAGGCTGGTTTTCTGTGTGTTGAGACAGATTTCTGTTTGTTACAATCTGTTTGTGGCAGTCAGTCTGTTACAGGCTGGTTGTTTGTGGCAGTCAGTCTGTTACAGGCTGGTTGTTTGTGGCAGTCTGTTACAGGCTGGTTGTTACAGGCTGGTTGTTTGTGACAGTCAGTCTGTTACAGGCTGGTTGTTTGTGGCAGTCAGTCTGTTACAGGCTGGTTGTTTGTGGCAGTCTGTTACAGGCTGGTTGTTTGTGACAGTCAGTCTGTTACAGGCTGGTTGTTACAGGCTGGTTGTTTGTGGCAGTCAGTCTGTTACAGGCTGGTTGTTTGTGGCAGTCAGTCTGTTACAGGCTGGTTGTTTGTGGCAGTCAGTCTGTTACAGGCTGGTTGTTTGTGACAGTCAGTCTGTTACAGGCTGGTTGTTACAGGCTGGTTGTTTGTGGCAGTCTGTTACAGGCTGGTTGTTTGTGGCAGTCAGTCTGTTACAGGCTGGTTGTTTGTGACAGTCAGTCTGTTACAGGCTGGTTGTTACAGGCTGGTTGTTTGTGACAGTCAGTCTGTTACAGGCTGGTTGTTACAGGCTGGTTGTTTGTGGCAGTCGGTCTGTTACAGGCTGGTTGTTTGTGGCAGTCAGTCTGTTACAGGCTGGTTGTTTGTGGCAGTCAGTCTGTTACAGGCTGGTTGTTTGTAACAGTCAGTCTGTTACAGGCTGGTTGTTTGTGACAGTCAGTCTGTTACAGGCTGGTTGTTTGTGGCAGTCAGTCTGTTACAGGCTGGTTGTTTGTGACAGTCAGTCTGTTACAGGCTGGTTGTTTGTGGCAGTCAGTCTGTTACAGGCTGGTTGTTTGTGACAGTCAGTCTGTTACAGGCTGGTTGTTTGTGGCAGTCAGTCTGTTACAGGCTGGTTGTTTGTGGCAGTCAGTCTGTTACAGGCTGGTTGTTTGTGGCAGTCTGTTACAGGCTGGTTGTTACAGGCTGGTTGTTTGTGACAGTCAGTCTGTTACAGGCTGGTTGTTTGTGGCAGTCAGTCTGTTACAGGCTGGTTGTTTGTGGCAGTCTGTTACAGGCTGGTTGTTTGTGACAGTCAGTCTGTTACAGGCTGGTTGTTACAGGCTGGTTGTTTGTGGCAGTCAGTCTGTTACAGGCTGGTTGTTTGTGGCAGTCAGTCTGTTACAGGCTGGTTGTTTGTGGCAGTCAGTCTGTTACAGGCTGGTTGTTTGTGACAGTCAGTCTGTTACAGGCTGGTTGTTACAGGCTGGTTGTTTGTGGCAGTCTGTTACAGGCTGGTTGTTTGTGGCAGTCAGTCTGTTACAGGCTGGTTGTTTGTGACAGTCAGTCTGTTACAGGCTGGTTGTTACAGGCTGGTTGTTTGTGACAGTCAGTCTGTTACAGGCTGGTTGTTACAGGCTGGTTGTTTGTGGCAGTCGGTCTGTTACAGGCTGGTTGTTTGTGGCAGTCAGTCTGTTACAGGCTGGTTGTTTGTGGCAGTCAGTCTGTTACAGGCTGGTTGTTTGTAACAGTCAGTCTGTTACAGGCTGGTTGTTTGTGACAGTCAGTCTGTTACAGGCTGGTTGTTTGTGGCAGTCAGTCTGTTACAGGCTGGTTGTTTGTGACAGTCAGTCTGTTACAGGCTGGTTGTTTGTGGCAGTCAGTCTGTTACAGGCTGGTTGTTTGTGACAGTCAGTCTGTTACAGGCTGGTTGTTTGTGGCAGTCAGTCTGTTACAGGCTGGTTGTTTGTGGCAGTCAGTCTGTTACAGGCTGGTTGTTTGTGGCAGTCAGTCTGTTACAGGCTGGTTGTTTGTGGCAGTCAGTCAGTCTGTTACAGGCTGGTTGTTACAGGCTGGTTGTTTGTGGCAGTCAGTCTGTTACAGGCTGGTTGTTTGTGGCAGTCAGTCAGTTTGTTACGGGCTGGTTGTTTGTGGCAGTCAGTCTGTGACAGGCTGGTTGTTTGTGGCAGTCAGTCAGTTTGTTACGGGCTGGTTGTTTGTGGCAGTCAGTCAGTTTGTTACGGGCTGGTTGTTTGTGACAGTCAGTCTGTTACAGGCTGGTTGTTTGTGGCAGTCGGTCTGTTACAGGCTGGTTGTTTGTGGCAGTCAGTCTGTTACAGGCTGGTTGTTTGTGGCAGTCAGTCTGTTACAGGCTGGTTGTTTGTGGCAGTCAGTCTGTTACAGGCTGGTTGTTTGTGACAGTCAGTCTGTTACAGGCTGGTTGTTTGTGGCAGTCAGTCTGTTACAGGCTGGTTGTTTGTGGCAGTCAGTCTGTTACAGGCTGGTTGTTTGTGGCAGTCAGTCTGTTACAGGCTGGTTGTTTGTGGCAGTCAGTCTGTTACAGGCTGGTTGTTTGTAACAGTCAGTCTGTTACGGGCTGGTTGTTTGTGGCAGTCAGTCTGTTACAGGCTGGTTGTTTGTGGCAGTCAGTCTGTTACAGGCTGGTTGTTTGTAACAGTCGGTCTGTTACAGGCTGGTTGTTTGTGGCAGTCAGTCTGTTACAGGCTGGTTGTTTGTGGCAGTCAGTCTGTTACAGGCTGGTTGTTTGTAACAGTCGGTCTGTTACAGGCTGGTTGTTTGTGGCAGTCAGTCTGTTACAGGCTGGTTGTTTGTAACAGTCGGTCTGTTACAGGCTGGTTGTTTGTGGCAGTCAGTCTGTTACAGGCTGGTTGTTTGTAACAGTCAGTCTGTTACAGGCTGGTTGTTTGTGGCAGTCAGTCTGTTACAGGCTGGTTGTTTGTGGCAGTCAGTCTGTTACAGGCTGGTTGTTTGTGGCAGTCAGTCTGTTACAGGCTGGTTGTTTGTGGCAGTCAGTCTGTTACAGGCTGGTTGTTTGTGGCAGTCAGTCTGTTACAGGCTGGTTGTTTGTGGCAGTCAGTCTGTTACAGGCTGGTTGTTTGTGACAGTCAGTCAGTCTGTTACAGGCTGGTTGTTTGTGACAGTCAGTCAGTCTGTTACAGGCTGGTTGTTTGTGACAGTCAGTCAGTCTGTTACAGGCTGGTTGTTTGTGACAGTCAGTCTGTTACAGGCTGGTTGTTTGTGACAGTCAGTCAGTCTGTTACAGGCTGGTTGTTTGTGACAGACAGTCAGTCTGTTACAGGCTGGTTGTTTGTGACAGTCAGTCTGTTACAGGCTGGTTGTTTGTGACAGTCAGTCAGTCTGTTACAGGCTGGTTGTTTGTGACAGTCAGTCAGTCTGTTACAGGCTGGTTGTTTGTGACAGTCAGTCTGTTACAGGCTGGTTGTTTGTGACAGTCAGTCTGTTACAGGCTGGTTGTTTGTGACAGTCAGTCAGTCTGTTACAGGCTGGTTGTTTGTGGCAGTCAGTCTGTTACAGGCTGGTTGTTTGTGACAGTCAGTCTGTTACAGGCTGGTTGTTTGTGACAGTCAGTCTGTTACAGGCTGGTTGTTTGTGGCAGTCAGTCTGTTACAGGCTGGTTGTTTGTGACAGTCAGTCTGTTACAGGCTGGTTGTTTGTGGCAGTCAGTCTGTTACAGGCTGGTTGTTTGTGGCAGTCAGTCTGTTACAGGCTGGTTGTTTGTGGCAGTCAGTCTGTTACAGGCTGGTTGTTTGTGGCAGTCAGTCTGTTACAGGCTGGTTGTTTGTGGCAGTCAGTCTGTTACAGGCTGGTTGTTTGTGACAGTCAGTCTGTTACAGGCTGGTTGTTTGTGACAGTCGGTCTGTTACAGGCTGGTTGTTTGTGACAGTCAGTCTGTTACAGGCTGGTTGTTTGTGACAGTCAGTCAGTCTGTTACAGGCTGGTTGTTTGTGGCAGTCAGTCTGTTACAGGCTGGTTGTTTGTGACAGTCAGTCAGTCTGTTACAGGCTGGTTGTTTGTGGCAGTCAGTCTGTTACAGGCTGGTTGTTTGTGTCAGTCAGTCTGTTACAGGCTGGTTGTTTGTGGCAGTCAGTCTGTTACAGGCTGGTTGTTTGTGACAGTCAGTCAGTCTGTTACAGGCTGGTTGTTTGTGACAGTCAGTCAGTCTGTTACAGGCTGGTTGTTTGTGACAGTCAGTCAGTCTGTTACAGGCTGGTTGTTTGTGGCAGTCAGTCAGTCTGTTACAGGCTGGTTGTTTGTGGCAGTCAGTCAGTCTGTTACAGGCTGGTTGTTTGTGACTGTCTGTTACAGGCTGGTTGTTTGTGGCAGTCAGTCTGTTACAGGCTGGTTGTTTGTGGCAGTCAGTCTGTTACAGGCTGGTTGTTTGTGACAGTCAGTCTGTTACAGGCTGGTTGTTTGTGGCAGTCAGTCTGTTACAGGCTGGTTGTTTGTGGCAGTCAGTCTGTTACAGGCTGGTTGTTACAGGCTGGTTGTTTGTGACAGTCAGTCTGTTACAGGCTGGTTGTTTGTGGCAGTCAGTCTGTTACAGGCTGGTTGTTTGTGGCAGTCAGTCTGTTACAGGCTGGTTGTTTGTGGCAGTCAGTCTGTTACAGGCTGGTTGTTTGTGGCAGTCGGTCTGTTACAGGCTGGTTGTTTGTGGCAGTCGGTCTGTTACAGGCTGGTTGTTTGTGGCAGTCGGTCTGTTACAGGCTGGTTGTTTGTGGCAGTCGGTCTGTTACAGGCTGGTTGTTTGTGGCAGTCTGTTACAGGCTGGTTGTTTGTGGCAGTCGGTCTGTTACAGGCTGGTTGTTTGTGACAGTCAGTCTGTTACAGGCTGGTTGTTTGTGGCAGTCGGTCTGTTACAGGCTGGTTGTTTGTGGCAGTCGGTCTGTTACAGGCTGGTTGTTTGTGGCAGTCTGTTACAGGCTGGTTGTTTGTGGCAGTCGGTCTGTTACAGGCTGGTTGTTTGTGACAGTCGGTCTGTTACAGGCTGGTTGTTTGTGGCAGTCGGTCTGTTACAGGCTGGTTGTTTGTGGCAGTCGGTCTGTTACAGGCTGGTTGTTTGTGACAGTCAGTCTGTTACAGGCTGGTTGTTTGTGACAGTCAGTCTGTTACAGGCTGGTTGTTTGTGGCAGTCAGTCTGTTACAGGCTGGTTGTTTGTGGCAGTCAGTCTGTTACAGGCTGGTTGTTTGTGGCAGTCTGTTACAGGCTGGTTGTTTGTGGCAGTCAGTCTGTTACAGGCTGGTTGTTTGTGGCAGTCAGTCTGTTACAGGCTGGTTGTTTGTAACAGTCAGTCTGTTACAGGCTGGTTGTTTGTGGCAGTCAGTCTGTTACAGGCTGGTTGTTTGTGGCAGTCTGTTACAGGCTGGTTGTTTGTGGCAGTCGGTCTGTTACAGGCTGGTTGTTTGTGGCAGTCTGTCTGTTACAGGCTGGTTGTTTGTGGCAGTCAGTCAGTTACAGGCTGGTTGTTTGTGGCAGTCTGTCTGTTACAGGCTGGTTGTTTGTGGCAGTCAGTCTGTTACAGGCTGGTTGTTTGTGGCAGTCAGTCTGTTACAGGCTGGTTGTTACAGGCTGGTTGTTTGTGGCAGTCAGTCTGTTACAGGCTGGTTGTTTGTGGCAGTCTGTCTGTTACAGGCTGGTTGTTTGTGGCAGTCAGTCTGTTACAGGCTGGTTGTTTGTGGCAGTCAGTCAGTTACAGGCTGGTTGTTTGTGGCAGTCGGTCTGTTACAGGCTGGTTGTTTGTGGCAGTCTGTTACAGGCTGGTTGTTTGTGGCAGTCGGTCTGTTACAGGCTGGTTGTTTGTGGCAGTCTGTTACAGGCTGGTTGTTTGTGGCAGTCGGTCTGTTACAGGCTGGTTGTTTGTGACAGTCAGTCTGTTACAGGCTGGTTGTTTGTGGCAGTCGGTCTGTTACAGGCTGGTTGTTTGTGACAGTCAGTCTGTTACAGGCTGGTTGTTTGTGGCAGTCGGTCTGTTACAGGCTGGTTGTTTGTGGCAGTCTGTTACAGGCTGGTTGTTTGTGGCAGTCTGTTACAGGCTGGTTGTTTGTGGCAGTCAGTCTGTTACAGGCTGGTTGTTTGTGACAGTCAGTCTGTTACAGGCTGGTTGTTTGTGGCAGTCGGTCTGTTACAGGCTGGTTGTTTGTGACAGTCAGTCTGTTACAGGCTGGTTGTTTGTGGCAGTCTGTTACAGGCTGGTTGTTTGTGGCAGTCGGTCTGTTACAGGCTGGTTGTTTGTGACAGTCGGTCTGTTACAGGCTGGTTGTTTGTGACAGTCGGTCTGTTACAGGCTGGTTGTTTGTGACAGTCAGTCTGTTACAGGCTGGTTGTTTGTGGCAGTCAGTCTGTTACAGGCTGGTTGTTTGTGGCAGTCAGTCTGTTACAGGCTGGTTGTTTGTGGCAGTCGGTCTGTTACAGGCTGGTTGTTTGTGACAGTCGGTCTGTTACAGGCTGGTTGTTTGTGGCAGTCAGTCTGTTACAGGCTGGTTGTTTGTGACAGTCGGTCTGTTACAGGCTGGTTGTTTGTGACAGTCAGTCTGTTACAGGCTGGTTGTTTGTGGCAGTCAGTTACAGGCTGGTTGTTTGTGGCAGTCAGTCTGTTACAGGCTGGTTGTTTGTGGCAGTCAGTCTGTTACAGGCTGGTTGTTTGTGGCAGTCAGTCTGTTACAGGCTGGTTGTTTGTGACAGTCAGTCAGTCTGTTACAGGCTGGTTGTTTGTGACAGTCAGTCTGTTACAGGCTGGTTGTTTGTGGCAGTCAGTCTGTTACAGGCTGGTTGTTTGTGACAGTCAGTCAGTCTGTTACAGGCTGGTTGTTTGTGACAGTCAGTCTGTTACAGGCTGGTTGTTTGTGGCAGTCAGTCTGTTACAGGCTGGTTGTTACAGGCTGGTTGTTTGTGACAGTCAGTCAGTCTGTTACAGGCTGGTTGTTTGTTGCAGTCAGTCTGTTACAGGCTGGTTGTTTGTGACAGTCAGTCTGTTACAGGCTGGTTGTTTGTGACAGTCAGTCTGTTACAGGCTGGTTGTTTGTGGCAGTCGGTCTGTTACAGGCTGGTTGTTTGTGGCAGTCAGTCTGTTACAGGCTGGTTGTTTGTGGCAGTCGGTCTGTTACAGGCTGGTTGTTTGTGGCAGTCAGTCTGTTACAGGCTGGTTGTTTGTGGCAGTCGGTCTGTTACAGGCTGGTTGTTTGTGGCAGTCGGTCTGTTACAGGCTGGTTGTTTGTGACAGTCCGTCAGTTACAGGCTGGTTGTTTGTGGCAGTCGGTCAGTCTGTTACAGGCTGGTTGTTTGTGACAGTCAGTCTGTTACAGGCTGGTTGTTTGTGACTGTCAGTCTGTGACAGGCTGGTTGTTTGTGACAGTCAGTCTGTTACAGGCTGGTTGTTACAGGCTGGTTGTTTGTAACAGTCAGTCTGTTACAGGCTGGTTGTTTGTGACAGTCGGTCAGTTACAGGCTGGTTGTTTGTGACAGTCAGTCTGTTACAGGCTGGTTGTTTGTGACTGTCAGTCTGTGACAGGCTGGTTGTTTGTGACAGTCAGTCTGTTACAGGCTGGTTGTTACAGGCTGGTTGTTTGTGGCAGTCTGTCTGTTACAGGCTGGTTGTTTGTGGCAGTCAGTCTGTTACAGGCTGGTTGTTTGTGACAGTCGGTCTGTTACAGGCTGGTTGTTTGTGGCAGTCAGTCTGTTACAGGCTGGTTGTTTGTGGCAGTCAGTCTGTTACAGGCTGGTTGTTTGTGGCAGTCTGTCTGTTACAGGCTGGTTGTTTGTGGCAGTCTGTCTGTTACAGGCTGGTTGTTTGTGGCAGTCAGTCTGTTACAGGCTGGTTGTTTGTGACAGTCGGTCTGTTACAGGCTGGTTGTTTTTGGCAGTCTGTTACAGGCTGGTTGTTTGTGGCAGTCGGTCTGTTACAGGCTGGTTGTTTGTGGCAGTCAGTCTGTTACAGGCTGGTTGTTTGTGGCAGTCGGTCTGTTACAGGCTGGTTGTTTTTGGCAGTCTGTTACAGGCTGGTTGTTTGTGGCAGTCGGTCTGTTACAGGCTGGTTGTTTGTGACAGTCGGTCAGTTACAGGCTGGTTGTTTGTGGCAGTCAGTCTGTTACAGGCTGGTTGTTTGTGGCAGTCAGTCTGTTACAGGCTGGTTGTTTGTGGCAGTCAGTCTGTTACAGGCTGGTTGTTTGTGGCAGTCGGTCTGTTACAGGCTGGTTGTTTGTGGCAGTCAGTCTGTTACAGGCTGGTTGTTTGTGGCAGTCAGTCTGTTACAGGCTGGTTGTTTGTGGCAGTCAGTCTGTTACAGGCTGGTTGTTTGTGACAGTCAGTCTGTTACAGGCTGGTTGTTTGTGGCAGTCAGTCTGTTACAGGCTGGTTGTTTGTGACAGTCAGTCTGTTACAGGCTGGTTGTTTGTGGCAGTCGGTCTGTTACAGGCTGGTTGTTTGTGGCAGTCAGTCTGTTACAGGCTGGTTGTTTGTGACAGTCAGTCTGTTACAGGCTGGTTGTTTGTGGCAGTCAGTCTGTTACAGGCTGGTTGTTTGTAACAGTCGGTCTGTTACAGGCTGGTTGTTTGTGGCAGTCGGTCTGTTACAGGCTGGTTGTTTGTGGCAGTCAGTCTGTTACAGGCTGGTTGTTTGTGGCAGTCGGTCTGTTACAGGCTGGTTGTTTGTGACAGTCGGTCTGTTACAGGCTGGTTGTTTGTGACAGTCGGTCTGTTACAGGCTGGTTGTTTGTGGCAGTCGGTCTGTTACAGGCTGGTTGTTTGTGGCAGTCGGTCTGTTACAGGCTGGTTGTTTGTGGCAGTCGGTCTGTTACAGGCTGGTTGTTTGTGGCAGTCGGTCTGTTACAGGCTGGTTGTTTGTGGCAGTCTGTTACAGGCTGGTTGTTTGTGGCAGTCAGTCTGTTACAGGCTGGTTGTTTGTGGCAGTCAGTCTGTTACAGGCTGGTTGTTTGTGGCAGTCAGTCTGTTACAGGCTGGTTGTTTGTGGCAGTCTGTTACAGGCTGGTTGTTTGTGGCAGTCAGTCTGTTACAGGCTGGTTGTTTGTGGCAGTCAGTCTGTTACAGGCTGGTTGTTTGTGACAGTCAGTCTGTTACAGGCTGGTTGTTTGTGGCAGTCTGTCTGTTACAGGCTGGTTGTTTGTGGCAGTCGGTCTGTTACAGGCTGGTTGTTTGTGACAGTCTGTCTGTTACAGGCTGGTTGTTTGTGACAGTCAGTCTGTTACAGGCTGGTTGTTTGTGACAGTCAGTCTGTTACAGGCTGGTTGTTTGTGACAGTCAGTCTGTTACAGGCTGGTTGTTTGTGGCAGTCAGTCTGTTACAGGCTGGTTGTTTGTGACAGTCAGTCTGTTACAGGCTGGTTGTTTGTGACAGTCAGTCTGTTACAGGCTGGTTGTTTGTGACAGTCAGTCTGTTACAGGCTGGTTGTTTGTGACAGTCAGTCTGTTACAGGCTGGTTGTTTGTGGCAGTCAGTCTGTTACAGGCTGGTTGTTTGTGGCAGTCGGTCTGTTACAGGCTGGTTGTTTGTGACTGTCAGTCTGTTACAGGCTGGTTGTTTGTGACAGTCAGTCTGTTACAGGCTGGTTGTTTGTGACAGTCAGTCTGTTACAGGCTGGTTGTTTGTGGCAGTCAGTCTGTTACAGGCTGGTTGTTTGTGGCAGTCGGTCTGTTACAGGCTGGTTGTTTGTGACTGTCAGTCTGTTACAGGCTGGTTGTTTGTGACAGTCAGTCTGTTACAGGCTGGTTGTTTGTGACAGTCGGTCTGTTACAGGCTGGTTGTTTGTGGCAGTCGGTCTGTTACAGGCTGGTTGTTTGTGGCAGTCGGTCTGTTACAGGCTGGTTGTTTGTGACAGTCGGTCTGTTACAGGCTGGTTGTTTGTAACAGTCGGTCTGTTACAGGCTGGTTGTTTGTGGCAGTCGGTCTGTTACAGGCTGGTTGTTTGTGGCAGTCGGTCTGTTACAGGCTGGTTGTTTATGACAGTCGGTCTGTTACAGGCTGGTTGTTTGTGGCAGTCGGTCTGTTACAGGCTGGTTGTTTGTGGCAGTCGGTCTGTTACAGGCTGGTTGTTTGTGGCAGTCGGTCTGTTACAGGCTGGTTGTTTGTGGCAGTCGGTCTGTTACAGGCTGGTTGTTTGTGGCAGTCGGTTTGTTACAGGCTGGTTGTTTGTGGCAGTCAGTCTGTTACAGGCTGGTTGTTTGTGGCAGTCAGTCTGTTACAGGCTGGTTGTTTGTGGCAGTCAGTCTGTTACAGGCTGGTTGTTTGTGACAGTCTGTTACAGGCTGGTTGTTTGTGGCAGTCAGTCTGTTACAGGCTGGTTGTTTGTGGCAGTCAGTTACAGGCTGGTTGTTTGTAACAGTCAGTCTGTTACAGGCTGGTTGTTTGTGACAGTCTGTTACAGGCTGGTTGTTTGTGGCAGTCAGTCTGTTACAGGCTGGTTGTTTGTGGCAGTCGGTTTGTTACAGGCTGGTTGTTTGTGGCAGTCAGTCTGTTACAGGCTGGTTGTTTGTGGCAGTCGGTCTGTTACAGGCTGGTTGTTTGTGGCAGTCGGTCTGTTACAGGCTGGTTGTTTGTGGCAGTCGGTCTGTTACAGGCTGGTTGTTTGTGGCAGTCGGTTTGTTACAGGCTGGTTGTTTGTGGCAGTCAGTCTGTTACAGGCTGGTTGTTACAGTCAGTCTGTTACAGGCTGGTTGTTTGTGGCAGTCAGTCTGTTACAGGCTGGTTGTTATAGTGTCACTGTGTGTGTTATAGTGTGTGTTACAGGCTCCGTGTTACAATTGCCTTTTTGCAGGCAGTCTAGTTGTCTGTTACAGGCTGTGTGTCACCGTTTGTTTGTTTTCAGGCTGGTTGTTTGTTTGTTTGTTTTCAGGCTGGTTGTTTGTTTGTCACATTCTGAGTGTTACAGTTTGTTTGTTAAAAGTTGTTTTCTGTTTCCTGGATAGTTTGTAGTTTTGTTGGTGGCTGGTTGTTTGTTTATCAGAATGCTACATGCTAGCCTTCAGGCTAACTGAAACATTGTTGAACACCAGAGCAGCTCAAATGAATGGTGCTTGTGCGTGAGGATCTATCCCAAACAAGTCATTTTGATTAAGTCTTAAGAACCGTTTCTAGGCCTTAACTTCTCTGCAGCATCACGATACTTAATTCAGATGTTTGTACATATTCTGCCTTTTACCGAATGTTTCGCTAATACTGTAATTCGGATATTGACCCAGTCCATAATGCCATTTCACAAATGATGTTTCATTGTTCAGCTAAGAAATATATAAGGCAGGCAGTCGGTAAAAAACGATGTCAACAAACAATAAAAGGCACCAGCAGCACTTCCTCCACGCCTTGTGTTGATAAACCTCCAACATCACGAGTGACTGGGAAATGTCCTCTCTCACAATCAGAAAGATACTGGCTCCATGTTTCCCCGAAAGCTTTTGAGGAGCCATTCGGGGGAAACACCTGCTCTCAAGTTCTTACTTAAAGAAGA
>NW_027261990.1:0-47500 GCF_902827115.2 Pseudochaenichthys georgianus | reverse complement strand
ATGTTTGGTTGGTTGGTCGGTCGGTTGGTCGGTTAGTCGGTTAGTCGGTCGGTCGGTCGGTCGGTTGGTCGGTTAGTCGGTTAGTCGGTCGGTCGGTCGGTCGGTTGGTTGGATGGTTGGTTGGATGGATAGTGAAATGGTTGGTTGGTTCAGAAAAAGTGAACAATAAGTGAGCTTTATTAAATAAAAACAAACCAGGAAGACTTGTTGAGGGCAGACAGGGGGAATCCAGAATAAAGACAAACAACCAGGAGAAGAAGAAGAAGTGAGTTTTTACAACAATTCACCATCAAAACATCCAGGTTTATTCAGGGGAATTATTTTCGAGAGAGAGAGAGAGAGAGAGAGAGAGAGAGAGAGAGAGAGAGAGAGAGAGAGAGAGAGAGAGAGAGAGGCTTATCGGTCACACAGCCTTATGTCCCCTAACCCACTTTTAAAGCTAATATGTGGGGTAGGAAGTTGTGGGGAAATGAGATGTGGAGTATCATTGGTGTTCAGGAGGCTCTGTCGTGTTTTTCTATCGGGGAAATGTGCCATGTGCTCTTAATGTGAGCGGGTCATTGTTCTTCATGATGGAGATAAATGTGTTCCTGCAGCATATTAAAGAGTATTAAAATAAAAGAGACAATCATTTGAAATTCTCGGAATTTGTAATTTTTTCCTCAAATTGTCTTGGGAATTGAGAATAAAATTAGACTTTGATTTTAAAATGATTTTATGATTATTTAAATGTAACAGTTCTGTTTCATATGGGTGTAGTCTCTTTATTTCCCCCTCAAAATGCTATGATATACACATGTACATCAGCAGGAGAGGACTCTTTAAAGTAGAGACACTACATACTGATATACACCTGAACATCAGCAGGAGAGGACTCTTTATAGTAGAGACACTACATACTGATATACACCTGTACATCAGCAGGAGAGGACTCTTTAAAGTAGAGACACTACATACTGATATACACCTGAACATCAGCAGGAGAGGACTCTTTATAGTAGAGACACTACATACTGATATACACCTGAACATCAGCAGGAGAGGACTCTTTAAAGTAGAGACACTACATACTGATATACACCTGAACATCAGCAGGAGAGGACTCTTTAAAGTAGAGACACTACATACTGATATACACCTGAACATCAGCAGGAGAGGACTCTTTAAAGTAGAGACACTACATACTGATTTACACATGTACATCAGCAGGAGAGGACTCTTTAAAGTAGAGACACTACATACTGATATACACCTGAACATCAGCAGGAGAGCACTCTTTAAAGTAGAGACACTACATACTGATATACACCTGAACATCAGCAGGAGAGGACTCTTTAAAGTAGAGACACTACATACTGATATACACCTGAACATCAGCAGGAGAGGACTCTTTAAAGTAGAGACACTACATACTGATATACACCTGAACATCAGCAGAAGAGGACTCTTTAAAGTAGAGACACTATATACTGATATACACCTGAACATCAGCAGGAGAGGACTCTTTAAAGTAGAGACACTACATACTGATATACACCTGAACATCAGCTGGAGAGGACTCTTTAAAGTACAGACACTACATACTGATATACACCTGAACATCAGCAGGAGAGGACTCTTTAAAGTAGAGACACTACATACTGATATACACCTGAACATCAGCAGGAGAGGACTCTTTAAAGTAGAGACACTACATACTGATATACACCTGAACATCAGCAGGAGAGGACTCTTTAAAGTAGAGACACTACATACTGATATACACCTGAACATCAGCTGGAGAGGACTCTTTAAAGTACAGACACTACATACTGATATACACCTGAACATCAGCAGGAGAGGACTCTTTAAAGTAGAGACACTACATACTGATATACACCTGAACATCAGCAGGAGAGGACTCTTAAAGTAGAGACACTACATACTGATATACACCTGAACATCAGCAGGAGATGACTCTTTAAAGTAGAGACACTACATACTGATATACACCTGAACATCAGCTGGAGAGGACTCTTTAAAGTACAGGATAATGGATATCTTCCTTGAGCAAATAGGATTTTTTTGTTTTGTTTTGTTGTTAATGTAAGACACAAATCACTGCTATTTTCATAAATAGGAGAGAAATCATTAAATGTTTCCCAGATTCTTTATTTCTTCCTTGCCGATCAGGGTGTGTTCTACATAATGGGAAAGTGAACTATTGACCAAGAGGAAGTAAGTATTGAAAGAAAAGAAAGCGTCCTGACTAGGCGCCCTGAGGGACCCCAATGGAGATAAATAAATGATCAGCATTGCTTAAAGACTTTCCAGCAAATCCTTCAAGATACTTTTTTATTTTTTTTATTTATTTTTTTTATAAACTTTATTTTCCTTTTTCTTAAACAACACATACAGTTTCAGTTTCAGTGACAACAAATTGCAGGTTGTCCATTTTTTTTTTTGTTAACCCCCCCACCCCCCTACAGAATAAGACAAGATTAATTGTACAAAAATATTTTTGAAATAATAAACAAACAGATGGTACAGACAGCACACATAAAAATAAAATAAATGACAAGGTCGAGATACATGTTAATCATGGTTGACTACAGAGAATCTGTGTTCTAATTCAGTTGTTTTTTTTATAAATATAAATCAGTTAGGGAAGAGTAGGCAGTTTCAAACTTTCCATGTAAGTTAAAAATGGTTGCCAGGTCTTATAGAATTTACAAGTGGAGCCACCCAAAGTACACTTTATTTTCTCCATGTGTAGAAACATAAGTTCTGTCACCCAGTGGACATGAGTGGGAGACGCCTCCTGCTTCCACCTCATAAGTATAAGTCGCCTCGCAATTAGGGAAGCAAAAGCAACAGCGTTTGAATAATGTCTGGAAAGGACAATGTCGTCCGGGACGACTCCAAAAATTGCAGTAAGAGGAGAAGGGGTATATTTTACTGTAAAGATCTTAGAAAACGTATCAAATATAGATGTCCAATAATTATGAAGATTTGGACATGTCCAGAAAGTATGGATGAGGGACCCTGTTACTGACTTACATCTGTTGCATAAGGGGTCCACCTCTGGATACATCTTTGCTAATTTTTCCTTTGATAAATGAAGGCGGTGTAATACCTTGAATTGGAGAAGGCCATGTCTGGCACAAATTGAGGAAGAGTGAACTCTTTGAAGGATGGACTGCCAATTATCATCTGTTATTTCAAATGCTAGATCATCTTCCCACTGAGATCTGATTGTCGAAAGAGAGGGAGAATGCAGGGAGGAAAGTACATTATACAACACCCTAATTACTCCTCTATTCTGCACATTTATTTCAAGAATTCTGTCTAAGGTTGTTTCCGCTGGTTTATTTGGAAACTGCGGGTATTTGCTACGTGTAAAATTTCGAATTTGGAAATATCCGGGTGGAATACAAAATGTTTCTGTCAACTGACTAAATGAGGCAAATACCTTGTTTATATACAGATCTTCAAAACTACGTATTCCCCCATTATTCCAGATCTTAAAAGCAGAATCCATCACAGAGGGTGGGAACATATGGTTCGAGTAAATCGGTGATCGTATGGACATCATATGTAATCCAAACCGTTTCCTACACTGTACCCAGATTCTAAGAGAATGATATACTAATGGATTACTCTTGTAGGTATACAATTCCAATGGAAGAGCTGATCCAAGCAAAGCCGGCAATGAAGTTCTACCGCAGTAGGCCGATTCAATAAGAATCCAAGCTGGTGTCTCTGTAGAAGGAGCACTTAGCCAATAGAGCATACTCCGTACATTCGCCGCCCAATAATAGAATTGGAAATTGGGTAGGGCTAGCCCTCCTGATTGTTTTGTTCTCTGAAGGCAATCTTTACGAATCCTAGGGGTTTTATTATTCCAAATAAATGCAGAAATATATTTGTCCAGAGTATTAAAATACTTTTTTGGTATAAAAGTTGGAATACATTGAAACAGATATAAGAATTTAGGTAGGGTGTTCATTTTTACTACATTAATGCGTCCAATTAGCGATAATGGGAGATTGCCTCTCTGAAAATCTTTCTTAGTACGTTCAAGAAGGGGGGTGACATTTTCCTCAAATAACTTTCTATACAGATTAGTAACCTTGATGCCCAGATACGTCATGTAATCAGTTTTACCTTAAATTGAAATGTTTCAAATGAAATTCCTCTGGCTTTAGAGTTTATGGCGAGTAGTTCACTTTTGTTTACATTTAATTTATCTTCAAGATACTTTTAATCTGCTGAAGGTCACTTAAGATGTAGCGCTCAGTTCAGGAAAGAGAGGGGCAGTTATTGGAAAGCAAACCTCTCAAGGACTTGTAAAAACATTTTTGAAATTCATCCAAATAAAAAGAGGTGGAGGGTCGAGGTTTGATGATTACACAACTCTTAAAAGTCGTGACAGAACTGTTGGAAAAAGAGAAAACGTTTTTACCAAATCTTATCTTTGAGGAGTCAGGATGTGCTAATAGTGATGGAGCGAGTTATCTGTAGTTCATGAGAAAGAGCGATGATCCAGGTTGGTGATGTTAACGGGTTAAAAACCAAAGACGTGCCTCTCCTCTCTGAGTTTAGAGAAGACGGATGAAGTGTCTGACAGCACATCACTCATGTCACTGTGAGCTGAAACAGTGCTGAGTGAAGCAAGAAAACAGAGAGCAGCCATTCGTTTCCCTGACTGGGGAATTAAATCTGCTTTCAACAACAGAAAAGTCGAGTCTATCAGAAAGTTTGAAAAGAGAGTGTTGCTCATGTTTCTGTGATGTTCCCTGAATGCAGCATCTCCCTGGTCCAATTGGATTTCTCCATGTGGTTTTGTAATGATACTTATAATCTCCATATACACATTACAACCCAGTCTCACGGCATTTCGTGTTCACCAACACGATTTTTAATCTATTGATTCGTGTTCACCATCACGATTTGCCCCTTTTTTTCGTGTTGCACAGCACGATTTGAAAAGCAATGTATTTCTACTGGTAACGTGTTTCGTGCCTGCAGGCTGCAGCACGTCTTTTTCTCCGGTCGGGTCGTGGAAGACCGGAAGCTGTGTGGTTCATAAAAACGTGTTCTTACTCAATATCAAGCCACAATTATTGCTTTTATTTTAAATCGTATAATTTCGGACTTTTGTTGCTGTGAGGAAAATAAATGGGGCTCAGAGCCTCAGGATACTGAAATCTGTATTTTTAAATCTTTTTTTCCTTCTAAAAGATTTAAAAATACAGATTTCAGTATCCTGAGGCTCTGAGCCCCATTTATTTTCCTCACAGACGGCAACAAAAGTCCGAAATTATACGATTTAAAATAAAAGCAATAATTGTGGCTTGATATTGAGTAAGAACATGTTTTTATGAACCACACAGCTTCCGGTCTTCCACGACCCGACCGGAGAAAAAGACGTGCTGCAGCCTGCAGGCACGAAACACGTTACCAATAGAAATACATTGCTTTTAAAATCGTGCTGTGCAACACGAAAAAAAGGGGCAAATCGTGATGGTGAACACGAATCAATAGATTAAAAATCGTGTTGGTGAACACGAAATGCCGTGAGACTGGGTTGCACATTAACACCACTTTATGATTTATGAAGTAAAAAGCTAATGTTGGGCTATAAAGGAACTACAGCACGGTCACATGACTTCACGTCACCACCGCTAAGCTAAAGGAGGCTAATGTTGGGCTATAAAAGAACTACAGCACGGTCACATGACTTCACGTCACCACCGCTAAGCTAAAGGAGGCTAATGTTGGGCTATAAAGGAACTACAGCACGGTCACATGACTTCACGTCACCACCGCTAAGCTAAAGGAGGCTAATGTTGGTCTATAAAGGAACTACAGCACGGTCACATGACTTCACGTCACCACCGCTAAGCTAAAGGAGGCTAACGTTGGGCTATAAAGGAACTACAGCACGGTCACATGACTTCACGTCACCACCGCTAAGCTAAAGGAGGCTAACGTTGGGCTATAAAGGAACTACAGCACGGTCACATGACTTCACGTCACCACCGCTATGCTAAAGGAGGCTAACGTTGGGCTATAAAGGAACTACAGCACGGTCACATGACTTCACGTCACCACCGCTAAGCTAAAGGAGGCTAATGTTGGGCTATAAAGGAACTGCAGCACGGTCACATGACTTCACGTCACCAACGCTAAGCTAAAGGTGGCTAATGTTTACTTATTGCACCAATCTGTGTAGCATTGTACGAGCAGAAATGTATGTATTGTTTCATAATATAATTGTACAGACACAATGGGAAGAGATTGATAAACAGATAACCAGATGAAGAGATACGGGTGCATGAGAGTAAACGACATTGGGGGAAAGTGCAGCTACACTCAGGAGTTAATGGTGCGGATCAAACAGCCCCAGCAGTCCTTCTCATGCAAACATGAACATAATAAACTCTATATTTGCTCCTTCCTTCCCGCCACAAAACACCATCACATGATCCCAATCACAAACATGCAAGCCTTCCCTCTCCTGTAACACCAACAATGCTCCCTGATTTACTTTGAAGGGCCTAATGGTTGGGAAGCATATTTAGTTTATTTAATTCAATGAAATCCTTTATTCGTCCCACAGCGGGGACATTAGCATTTACACAGAAAAGGGGGACAGTGACTACAGATGAAAGCAAACCATCAAAGAGCAGACTAACATATTCAATATAGAGGCGAGCACACATTCATAAAGTAGAAAACTAATGAGTACAAAATGAGTAAGCATTACCAAAGAGTATCAGCATTGTTGACCTGGGAATATGAATAGTTTCCTTAGAAGGTTTTTAGTAATGTAAAGAGACTGTTAGTGATGTTAGACGGCTGTTAGTGATTTTAAAAGACTGTTAGTTCCGTTACAAGACTGTTAGCAATGTGAAATGCGATGTCAGAAGGTTTTTAGTGAAGTTAGATGACAGTTAGTGATTTTAAAAAGCTGTTAGCGGTGGTATAGGGCTTTGAGCGATGTTAGAAGGTGTTTAGTAATATAAAGAAGACTGTTAGTGATGGTAAATGACTATGGTAGCCAACTGTTAGCCATGTAAGACGTTTTTTTACGAACTCAGACACTTAGGATGTAGGACCCAATTGCACGACCCGGGAGACAGAGGTAAAGTATTTGTAAGATACTTTATTTTCCAATACAGCAGTGAACAACAAAAAGGGTAACTTTCAATCTCTAGCCGAGATGACAAAAATAGCGAACAAAAAATGAAAGCGCTCACATAGTGAGGAATGAAACCTTTCACGAGCACAAGAAACATCGACCTCACCATAGCATAAGACAATACGACCTGACGAGGAACACTGGGAGACAGGGGAATTTAAGCACAGGGTGACCAGACACAGGTGGGACCAATCAGGGGCGGGGCTGACACTGATAAGCACAGGAGACACAGGTTGGATGACAGGTGCAAACAATCAAGAAGCCCCGCAAACATAAACAACATGAACCTCTCGAGCATCTCTGTCGGTGCACAACAGTACGGGGGATCTTAGTCATGCAATAGGACTCTTAACGATGTTAGACGTCTGTAAGCATTCTTTGAAGACTGTTGGCTATGTTAGTTAGGACGTTAGCTCACATTAGAAATGTTAGCCGACTTTTTATGATGTTATACAATTGAGAACGATGTCAGAAGGTCTTTAGTGAAGTTTGACGACTGTTATTGGTTTTAAAAGACTGTGAGCGATGTTATAAGATAAGATCAAATTCAATAATGATGATGCACGGGAGGGCTACTCCCCATAAGCTATGCTTCAGCCCTCCCGCTTCTACTAATTTTGTTCATTTGTGTGTATGAATTATACGTTTTTGTTTTTGTATGATTTTAGTAGAATAAATAAAAAAATAAATAAATAAATAAGGTAAGAGGTACTTTGTTGATCCCAATTTGGGAAATGTTTGCTTTGCAGCAACATAAAAAGACTAGGCATTGCACATAAGTAAATATTAAAGAGTACACATAAACAATACTATCTCAAAATAGAATAAAGCAGCATTAAAAAATAGAAAATATACAGTAGACCGTGAAGAAAAAACATCTATGAACTCTGACAATAAAACACTATTGAAGGGCTTTAGATGGGATAAGACTGTCAGTCCATTGTTTGTAATGTGAGAGGTCTGTTAGCTATGATAACTGAATCTTACACATGACATTCCTCACATACACAATGATTGGCTGAATTGCAACGGGAACAGCGTTAAGAAATAGAAACAGATCAACTTAATTTAAATAAAACATACTGATGGTAAACAGTGAGAGTCAGTGAGGCCTGTGAGTCATATCCACATGTCCATCCAGCAGCCAGAGGTGTTAAAGTACACACACCCTTTACTCAAGGAGCAGTACAGATACTCGTGTTTAAAAATACTCTGGTCAAAGTAGAAGTACTGACTAAACTTCTTTACTCAAGTACAAGTAAAGAACTATGGGCTTTGAAATGTACTTAAAGGGGACCTATCATGCAAAATGCACTTTTTGATGTCTTTTATACATCAACATGTGTCCCCGGTGTGTCAGGGAACTCACGCAGCGTCAGAAAATAAAACCTTTTATTTTACCTCTCTTTTCCTCCGTACCCAAATCTCTAAAAACGGGGAACAACAGAGCTGATCCAGATTTGCGTCCGCTATGACGTCATATCTGAAATGTGGACCCACGGCCCAATCAGAAAGCTGCTATCAGAAACAATTACCGACTGTTTTGGACGTAATATGGTCGGTGTTTACATTAGCATCGCTAACACTCGGAGCTAACCTGTACTGGAGAGCATGTGCGTGAAGAAGCAGGAAGTAAAAAGGAACTCACCTTGTGGTATAACCGGCAAGAGAGAAAGCCTTTGAGCTCCAGACTGTTTCAGAGAGAATCCTTGATGATCCATGATATGGAGTTTCATCACGGCAGCATCTGCCGGTAGAATCTCCCGCATAAGCTCCCGCATAAGCTCCGCCCCTCTTTTTTATCAATTCTTTTTTTTTAAAGCTTTATACCCATAATCAGCACTTTTGAAACAGGAAGTGAAATAGAGGGATATGAGGCATGGCTAGAATGGGTGATCTGTTTGGTACTTTGAGCAAAACACTTCATAGACATGTTTTTTATATATTTGTATATAACTGAGACCTGTGCTGTTACCTGAAAATAGCATGATAGGTGACCTTTAAGTAAAAAGTACCCATAACTAGCAGCTGTTTTAAAGAGTACCTGACCTCCCTTTATATCAATAGAACAATAATGTCATTGTTAGCTAATGAATGTTTCCATGCTGAACAACGGCAACATGACAACGTTTCCATTGGTCCCTCTTCTTTGGAGAAGACCAGGAAGTGATGGATACACGGATCGTGCTCCAACCAATAGGCACGCAGTGACTCTAAAGAATAATGACCATGCACCAACACACATTCAGACTAAAGGAACCAGCTGTTTGGGAAATGAGAGAAGTAGAAAGTACAGGTATTTGAGTTCAACATGTGAGAAGTAGAAAATACAGGTATTTGAGTTCAACATGTAAGAAGTAGAAAGTACAGGTATTTGTGTTCAACATGTAAGAAGTAGAAAGTACAGGTATTTGTGTTCAACATGTAAGAAGTAGAAGTACAGGTATTTGAGTTCAACATGTGAGAAGTAGAAAATACAGGTATTTGAGTTCAACATGTAAGAAGTAGAAAGTACAGGTATTTGTGTTCAACATGTAAGAAGTAGAAAGTACAGGTATTTGTGTTCAACATCTAAGAAGTAGAAAGTACAGGTATTAGAGTTCAACATGTAAGAAGTAGAAAATACAGGTATTTGAGTTCAACATGTAAGAAGTAGAAAGTACAGGTATTTGAGTTCAACATGTAAGAAGTAGAAAGTACAGGTATTTGAGTTCAACATGTAAGAAGTAGAAAGTACAGGTATTTGAGTTCAACATGTAAGAAGTAGAAAGTACAGGTATTTGAGTTCAACATGTAAGAAGTAGAAAGTACAGGTATTAGAGTTCAACATGTAAGAAGTAGAAAGTACAGGTATTTGAGTTCAACATGTAAGAAGTAGAAAGTACAGGTATTTGAGTTCAACATGTAAGAAGTAGAAAGTACAGGTATTTGTGTTCAACATGTAAGAAGTAGAAAGTACAGGTATTTGTGTTCAACATCTAAGAAGTAGAAAGTACAGGTATTAGAGTTCAACATGTAAGAAGTAGAAAGTACAGGTATTTGGGTTCAACATGTGAGAAGTAGAAAGTACAGGTATTTGGGTTCAACATGTAAGAAGTAGAAAGTACAGGTATTTGAGTTCAACATGTAAGAAGTTGAAAGTACAGGTATTTGTGTTCAAGGTGTAAGAAGTAGAAAGTACAGGTATTTGGGTTCAACATGTAAGAAGTAGAAAGTACAGGTATTTGTGTTCAACATGTGAGAAGTAGAAAGTACAGGTATTTGTGTTCAACATATAAGAAGTAGAAAGTACAGGTATTTGAGTTCAACATGTAAGAAGTAGAAAGTACAGGTATTTGGGTTCAACATGTGAGAAGTAGAAAGTACAGGTATTTGAGTTCAACATGTAAGAAGTAGAAAGTACAGGTATTTGGGTGCAACATGTGAGAAGTAGAAAGTACAGGTATTTGAGTTCAACATGTAAGAAGTAGAAAGTACAGGTATTTCAGTTCAACATGTGAGAAGTAGAAAGTACAGGTATTTGGGTTCAATATGTAAGAAGTAGAAAGTACAGGTATTTGAGTTCAACATGTAAGAAGTTGAAAGTACAGGTATTTGAGTTCAACATGAGAGAAGTAGAAAGTACAGGTATTTGGGTTCAACATGTGAGAAGTAGAAAGTACAGGTATTTGAGTTCAACATGTAAGAAGTTGAAAGTACAGGTATTTGAGTTCAACATGTAAGAAGTTGAAAGTACAGGTATTTGGGTTCAACATGTGAGAAGTAGAAAGTACAGGTATTTGAGTTCAACATGTAAGAAGTAGAAAGTACAGGTATTTGAGTTCAACATGTAAGAAGTAGAAAGTACAGGTATTAGAGTTCAACATGTAAGAAGTAGAAAGTACAGGTATTTGAGTTAAACATGTAAGAAGTAGAAAGTACAGGTATTTGGGTTCAACATGTGAGAAGTAGAAAGTACAGGTATTTGGGTTCAACATGTAAGAAGTAGAAAGTACAGGTATTTGAGTTCAACATGTAAGAAGTTGAAAGTACAGGTATTTGTGTTCAAGGTGTAAGAAGTAGAAAGTACAGGTATTTGGGTTCAACATGTAAGAAGTAGAAAGTACAGGTATTTGTGTTCAACATGTGAGAAGTAGAAAGTACAGGTATTTGTGTTCAACATATAAGAAGTAGAAAGTACAGGTATTTGAGTTCAACATGTAAGAAGTAGAAAGTACAGGTATTTGGGTTCAACATGTAAGAAGTAGAAAGTACAGGTATTTGGGTGCAACATGTGAGAAGTAGAAAGTACAGGTATTTGAGTTCAACATGTAAGAAGTAGAAAGTACAGGTATTTGGGTGCAACATGTGAGAAGTAGAAAGTACAGGTATTTGAGTTCAACATGTAAGAAGTAGAAAGTACAGGTATTTCAGTTCAACATGTGAGAAGTAGAAAGTACAGGTATTTGGGTTCAATATGTAAGAAGTAGAAAGTACAGGTATTTGAGTTCAACATGTAAGAAGTAGAAAGTACGGGTATTTGGGTTCAACATGTAAGAAGTAGAAAGTACAGGTATTTGTGTTCAACATGTGAGAAGTAGAAAGTACAGGTATTTGTGTTCAACATGTAAGAAGTTGAAAGTACAGGTATTTGAGTTCAACATGAGAGAAGTAGAAAGTACAGGTATTTGGGTTCAACATGTGAGAAGTAGAAAGTACAGGTATTTGAGTTCAACATGTAAGAAGTTGAAAGTACAGGTATTTGAGTTCAACATGTAAGAAGTTGAAAGTACAGGTATTTGGGTTCAACATGTGAGAAGTAGAAAGTACAGGTATTTGGGTTCAACATGTAAGAAGTAGAAAGTACAGGTATTTGAGTTCAAGTAGAAAGTAAAAAGTGGTCAGAAAAATAAGTAGTGGAGTAAATTACTGATACCAGAAACATTTACTTGAGTACAGTAACAAAGTATTTGTACTCCAGCTCTGACAGTAGGTAATCAAAGGCCGCTGTCTTCCCTCTTACACAGCAGATATCCTGTTTTTGATCTCTACATGTTCGCACACTGCTTCTGAACATGAATGCGTGTTTCTTGCAGAGATCTGAGTGTGTGTTTTCTTCTCGTTTCCCTCCCTGCAGCACCAGCGCTGACGTGTTGGAGATTTAATGAGATCGTTTTCACCCACACTCCTGCTTCTTATTAACGTCTCACTTTTACACTTTGTGCTCACGGAAAGACAGAAAGATATCAGCGTCATTAATCTGAGCAAAGGACATTTTCATCTCCTTTTTAAATTACACTTCTGCCAGTTTTATTATATCCTAAGACATGGGGGAAAATATACTGTAGTTAACTTTTTGAAGTACTTATCTTTTCAGATATTTCCATTATTTGTTTCTTTCTACTTTACCATATTTCGTATGGAAACACAACAACGTGATTTTTATGTGACAGCTTCAGTAACTAATTTCTCTTCGAATTAAGATTATACGCACAAAATGTCCCATCTTTTTTTGACTTTTAGTCGCTGACAGAAAATGTGTTTTTGAGGCCTTTTGCAATATTTCACACGTCTGTGAGTTCTTCTTTGATAGTATTCAGGTTGTATTTCTGTGGCAGAGAAAGCATTTTCATCTACTTTTAAAATACAATTCTGTCATTTGTGTTCCATAAATACACTGTTTAGCCTTATGTAGTATAGCTTTTCAAAGTACTCATTTAACTTGTGTATTTCCAATTTCTGTTTCTTTCTTCTTTCTACTTTTACTCGTTTGAGGGGAATACACTAACATGAAACTGCATGAGATATATTTGTGGGTGTTTTTGTACTTTTTGCCTCTGACATTTAGTGTTTATTTGAGTCTTTTTACCATCTTTTACACCACATTTGAAACAGATGGTTGAGTGAACAGAAACGCCTTTTTTCATTTTGTGTGACAAACAGGAAATGAGTTTTGTTTGAGATAAAGTGGAGTCAGTATGCATGAAGAGGTGCAGCAGTCTTCTGGTTTTTAGCTGACGGATGCTATCAGCTGCAGCTAATTAACGTTTATGCTGCGAGTCGGACAAACTGCAAACAGAAACGCTCGACTGTCGTCTCTGGAATCAGCTCTGTGAGCCGCTGTGTGTAACATTAACATTCAAGTAAAGCACACAGAAAGACACAGACTCATTTCTGTTGTTGAGTGGCTCTACACTTTATTTAGTTTCATGATTTTATACAGCGTTATACTTCTACTCCATCACATGTTGCCTTGTTAAGGTTAAGAATACAAAACAAGAACTGTTTGAAATATGGGGTGAAAAAAGTCACAATTCCGAGACAATAGTCATAATCTTCAGAATAATTTTAAAAGACTGAGAAAAATGTAAAATGTGATCGAAATGTGATGAAAACGTTCAACCTGAAAAACTCCAAATCTGAGAAACAGTCAACAATCTGAGATGAGGAAAAATTCAGCAAAAAAACTCCAAATTCTTAATGAGAGTCATAATTGTGTGAAAATTTCAAATATCGAACAGAAAAACAAATCTTGAGAATTGGACAAAAATTGTGAGAAGAATTAAAAATACTGGGACAAAAGTCAAATTTCTGAAAACATTTCAAAAATCTGAGAAATAGTCAAATTCTGAAGAAATCCCGAAAAAAGTAAAAGTTCTGAGAAAAACGACAACATTCGAAAAAAAAATCAAGATTCTAAAAGAAAATTGAGAAAATTGTTGAAATAAATTCTAAATTGCGAGAGAAAAGTCAAGTTTCTGAATTTTTTTCTGCCACAACTGTGCGCTTCAAAAGTGCAACTCAGCACAAATATTAATAATTGTTATAAAAGTCTAAAACTCGAGGCCTTGATGATGTCATTCTTTATAAAGCCTTCTTTACCCGTTGTTTTCAATCTCAACAATAAACAGATACTTTTTAACCTGAATTTCCCAGTTTGTCACGTTGACTCATACGATCTGTTCATTATGTATCACTTGTATATATTATGGCACTACTTCTATTTGATTGTATTTACTTGCACTATTTGAGCTGTGTTATTGCGTCGCTCTGTTGGAGGAGCCTGGGACCTCAGATTTTCATCGACATAACGACACTGCAGTTATGTACAAATGAGAATCCATTGAAATCCTTGAAAAAATGAACTTTGACTTCAATCTGATTTCCCTGTAGATACTGAGTCTGTAATATCCGTGTTTTCTCAGGTCAGGAGCGGATCAGCATCGACTCGAAGTACGAGCAGGAGGGGAAGGTGCAGTTTGTGATCGACGCCGTGTACGCCATGGCTCACGCTCTGCACAACATGCAGAGGGACTTCTGTCCGGAGAACTCTGGCATCTGCGCCGACATGGACCTGGCCGGAGGGAAGAAGCTGCTGAAGTACATCCGCAGCGTCAGCTTCAACGGTGAGTGGGCGGAGCAAAGTTCATCTTAGTTACTACTCAATGAGCGAAGAGGCCAGTTCCACGAGGGCAAGAGAGCAGCTTCACAACAGAACACATCTGGATCTACCGCACGCCAAGATACACAAAAGAATATTATGCAGATGTAGAGAGACCACAGAACACATCTGAATATACCTGAAGCTGGAGATAAATCAAATCTAAATGTATTATAGCCCCGAATCACAATAAATGCCTCAAAGGGCTGCAAAGCAATCAAAGACAACAACTACATACACACGTCATAACTATTATAAAAACATTATCAGAGTAAGTCTTGCCATGTGACTGAAGTGATGCTAATGTGGATGAAACTAGGAAGTGGAAGCTAGTTGAAAAGGAAGACAGATGCGAAGAGACGGGTTTAGACACTGCAGTTATTAGAGTGTCTCCGTACCACCGTGTTAAGTATCGTGACCGACCGTCAGAGCTCGCCATCGTGCCTCGAATGGAGTCGTTTATTCACTTTCTTATTTTATGACATTACAAAAATAATATCATAGACTGTCTGAGAGCCGAACGTGCTGGCTGTGTGTCTGGTTTTAAATAGCACTTTGAGGTTTGAGAGAAATACATAAAAGCTGCCCATCCTCCATATCTTTTAAAAGGAGACAAAGAGTTTATAGATGGTCTGAATAGAAACACAGAGTTGAACACATATTGATCTTCCTGTGATTTGGATATCGCTCTATAGCCCATCGATTCAGTATCTCTGTGCAGCCGGTTCATCTTTCTACAGAGAATAAGGATGCTCAACACGTTTCGGTCCCATTGTCACGGTGGGGTAAGGAAGGCAGTTAGGACACAAGTGCAGAACAAGGTACTTTGCAGAAAAATGCTTTATCGTCAGGCAAAAGCAAGGCAAAAAACTCTCTTCCTCAACTTGGCATTCCACTTCAAGGATCTGACAACGACTGGAAGACAAGCTGACCTTACATACCAGCAAGACACGAATCACAAAGACAGGACACCGGTGGGGAGGAAGGACACACACAGGAGCACCAGGTGGACACAATCAGGGTTGCAGTGGAATAGTCCAAACATCAGCTCCTATCGTCTCTTCCTATCGTCTCTTCCTATCCACTATTCCTTTCCACTATTCCTTTCCACTGTGCGAAACGTCACAGGGTTAAGGGATAGTGGATAGGAGAATTCAAAAGGCAGGTCCAGTGGTTCCTAAGCTAAAGGAGGTTATAAAGGACGCTTCAAAGCTCCTTTCCTATCATCTAGACTAGAGAATGAGCTCTTATCATGGCTGCCACTGAGCGACTTCCGCGTCATTTCACTCCGTCAGGAACCTTCCTGAGCGAAACTGACAATTCGACCGCAACCTGGTAGTCAAACAGGAAACTAGACAAAACAGTAAGTAGCAGACATAACATGGGGGGTGACACCTTTCCAAAACAGGACAAAATCAAACAGGGGAAAGGAATACGGATCATAACACCCATTAATGCCCGACGCCACAGGCCGATATGAAGCTGCAGTGCGTGCTGCCCTGACACACTGCAGAGGTTCCAAGCATGCTTCCTCCTCTCCATGGCTAACCGTCACGATCCGTCTGTCTTTTCTTTTTCTGTCTTTGGTTTCCTGTTTTATTTTGGAAGGTGTTCACCCCCCGTTCCTGCCTGTTGCTTTCTGTCTGTGTTCCCTCCCTGATTACCCGATTGTGTTCACCTGGTGCCCCTGTGGTGTCTCCTCCCTCCTCACCTGTCTCTTGCTTGTTTCATTAGTCCTGGTTCTGTGGTGTCTCCTCCCTCCTCACCGGTCTCTTGCTTGTTTCATTAGTCCTGTGTGCACTTAGGTTCTGTGGTGTCTCCTCCCTCCTCACCGGTCTCTTGCTTGTTTCATTAGTCCTGTGTGCACTTAGGTTCTGTGGTGTCTCCTCCCTCCTCACCTGTCTCTTGCTTGTTTCATTAGTCCTGGTTCTGTGTTTTCTGTCTGTCTTTGTGAGTTCCTGGTTGTCGCTGGTCTGTGTCCACGGGGAAGAGTTCTGTCTTTAAACCTTGAAATAAAGGCATGTTCTGTGAATCTGCATCTGGGTCCTGCTGGCCTCTCCACCCTGACGCTAACCTTGTGAAATGGAGAACAGAGGGAGTCGTAAAGGGCGTGTCGGTGGCTTCGTCACGTGGAGACTGAAGGAACGCAGTGTGTTGTAAAGTGCTGTGATGTACGGCGACGCTCTTACAGGACCGTCATGAACACTGTTATGGCTCTCATCCACGGCGCTCATTGAGTCTGACGCGCTGCCAGGCGGCGACTTCTCTTCCTCCGCTTTCCAAACTCTCCGTTTCACGACTCGTTTGGGAACATAAACGCCTCCGGGAGCTCCGCCATCAAACGTCCGATAACGAGAGAGAGGACGGGCGTCTTTACGAGCGAGGGGTCGGACAACCGTGTGTGTGTGTGTGTGTGTGTGTGTGTGTGTGTGTGTGTGTGTGTGTGTGTGTGTGTGTGTGTGTGTGTGTGTGTGTGTGTGTGTGTGTGTGTGTGTGTGTGTGTGTGTGTGTGTGTGTGTGTGTGTGTGTGTGTGTGTGCATCAGGATGTCCCAAAGGCACATTCTGAGATAAACGTGGATTCATATCAAAAGCTTTGTCATTTTGGGGTTTTGATTGATTTTAAACAAACAATTCTACTAATATGAACTTAAGAAAAGCAGAATGAGGTCCCTTTAAGAGACTCGCAGCCCATGTCTGCAGCGACGGAAGCCTTCACCAAAGACCTTTCAGGGGCTTTGGCAAAGCATTGAGGTGTTGCACCTGATGCTTTTTATCCACCATCCTCCTCACAACATGTCAAAATAACTTTTTCAATCCTGTCTCATTTAAACCCTAATACCTTACAAGAGCTGCTGATGACACACCTGTGGTCTCTGTGGACAGAGACATGTGTTTCCAACCTGTTTCTGGTCCATGGTGCAGCTGCAGGGAGGAGGTGTGCGGATTCTGACTGATGAGGCTTTTTTGTTCTGTCGAGTTGTTCGGCAGGAAACATTGGAGCAACTCGTGCATATGTGACCGAGATAAACTGTGTTGTGAATTTAAAGTAATGAACATTTTAAACTCAAAGCAGTAATAAAATGAACACGTTCTAAATGATGCACCTGTATGTGTGTATGAAGTGTGATGTTGCATTCAAAGGTAGCATGTCAGACCCTCACCTTTTGCAAGTATAACATATGCACACTTTCAGCAGTTGTACCTTTGTAATTATTCCTACTTTAATTTGCATAGTTTTAACCTGTGAGTGTGGCTCCAGAGAGAGGCTGTTATCAGGCCATTAGCATAGCACGCAGCGTGTCAACTGAACCGCTCACTCACCGCTCATTAGAGCTTCATCATTAGAAAGTCCCTCTGGAGGGAACACAGGGATGTTAGCCTCTGCAGACCATTTACATGCACTAACACCTATAGCACACATGACAGGAGAGGGAGCACCACAGAGAGGAACAGGCCCTCTAAGAGGCTCCACGGAGAGAGAGAAAGATATAACACTTTATTATCCACCACACTTCTCTGTGTGTCATTATTGAAACAAACATGAGCCAAGTATGGACCCAGAACGAGATGATTTTCTATCAGAGGAGCTCTGTAGCCTGTGGCAGCTATTAACCTCAGTATTGATCTGCAGCACTTGTCTGGTCATGGCAGGAATTAATAATTGAGCTACTCTATAGCAGAGAAAACACACTGAAACAGAGTATATCTGGTCCCTTTTCACTGACATCCGTTCCTGAAAAGATCCTCCTCTGACTGTCACACAGAAACGGCCCTGATGCAGATTTCCCAATGAAAATGTGTATTTGTGTTCGGTCAGAATGCAAAATGCTTGGCAACATAGCACACAGCTGTGGCCAAAAGTTACAAAACAAAAGATTGTTCTGAGAAAAAAAGTCTAAATTCTGAATTTTTTTTCTTTCGTTTTATAGAATATGCCAAAATGCCAAAAGTCTGAGAAATTGTAAAGTCTGTTTGTGCAACACACTCTCACTCTCTAAGCGTCCAGGAGCGACGTTTGGTCAGTGTCCGTGGCGTCCAGTTGTGACGCTCCGAGGCTCCTTCAGCGTCATAAAGGGACGCAAATAGCTTTCCCTTGCAATGTATTCCCATCTGCGGCGGGATTTGACGCTCATGGAAGCACAGCATTCGTTTGAGTCGGCTGCCCTTAAAGGCAATGTGAGCGTCCATTCCCATTGGATAACGGAGAATTGTACACCCGGAAGTAAGTATTCCTCTTACTGTCGATTGATGTCACAGTGATATCTGCACTACTCATCGACTAAAACACACCAGATTATCCTGGTTAATTACACAACATTGATTGGTTTAAATTGTGTGCAATGCTTTTGTGTTTTTCCCCTTCGATTCGGAGAAACAAATGTTTTTTCGGAGTTTTTTAGGATGGCCGAAGACACTACACTACCCAGAATCCCCAGCTATCGTTTGGACTACACCATGTGCTCTTGACAAACCCCGTGATAGTCCTCAAGCTCTGTGATTGGAGAGTGTGCTCCGAGGGTTACTCCGATTCTCGAACAGCACTTGAAATGGGATGGAACCACGGCAGACTGTCCAAAACTGGATTTGAACGGGTCCACCACGTCCCCCCTCCCCACCCCGTCCCCAGAACTACACATGCTGGCTATTCTGTTTGGCAAAATGTTCTCTATGGCACGTCTCTACTGGGAGTTGTAGTTTTAAAAGACGTTTTCGTATTTCCCATAATAAGAAGTTGCCAGTATTAAACTGTGTACATCCCTGGAGGTTTAGGGGACAGGAAACACTCACATTTAAAACATATCATTAATAAATGGGTGAAAATTGCTTGTGCCCAATATGGGCAGTATTAATATATATATACCCACATGCCAGCTAAGGTCAGAAGAGCTTTATTTAACAGCTGGTCTTATGTGTGTGACCCCTGTGATAACATTACATTACATTAATTGATGAGCCTGAAACATGCACTTGTCAAGGTTCAGAGGCACATTGTGCAAATATGGCAGTAGCCATCGATCAGCTTAAGATAAGATATACTTTATTGATCCCAAGTTGGAACATTTGCGTTACATCAGCATGTGTAACAGTTAAATATGCAGTGGTGTTTATTTGAAAATCATTTAGTATAATCACACAAATTCTGTGTTTTATATTCAACAATTCTGTGTTCTTTATTTATTGATTGTTCAATACCTGACAAGGCCGGAGATGAAATATCTACATACATCTTATAAGAGTATAATACATTATGTATAATATCAGTTAAAATAAGTGCTTCAACATAGTTAACATTGCTGGAGGTATGCACACATATTGATAGATGTCTTGTAATGCACTGTTGAGGAACCTGCAACCCAAGTTTTTCATTCAGTGCAGAACTACACCACAGTTGTGTAGGCCTATATGATCTGTCAATAAACCTTAGAACATCTTGAAATCTTGAAAGGGATGTGCAAACTAGTCATTACATACAGTCTTTAATTAACTATTAGTAGAGAATAACGAGTAATGAATATACTTTATAGGGATCGTATTAATATCTAATAATAAAAATAATGAAATTCAATAACATGCTTTAACCACCAGGTGTCCCTTGATATCAGCTGTGCACCTTTATGGTGTAAATACAGCCTATCTACCAATTGGATATAAAAGTGAGCCGAATTAGTGTTGATACTGCAAGGAGACGTATTGTGTGAAAAGAAATGTAAGATGTTGTTTAATGGCTGATATATTTATGATCCACGTCACGTTTTCAGTTCCTCATGTTTGTCTAGAGGTCTTCTCATCAGGGCTCTATAAATACAGAACTACGGCAGATATGTAATATGTAATGCAGCCGAACCGTGTATTACAATGCCGTTATGTGATGACTTTCAAAGAGAAAAGCAAGCACACTCGGAATAAGGTATTATTATTATTTTTAAAAAATGTTTTCGGTCTGTTTCCGGTATTTGTTAATGACGATGTGCTCTGAGATGTGAGACTGGAATTGCACAGGGGAAAATAACGTAGGCTATCTTTAGATGCGGATTGTGTTAAACTAATATGTTTGCGCTGTGGACCAACACTATACATTGACGGGGAAGGGGGTAGCAATAAAGATAACACCATTAAACAGTTACACAACATAACAGAAATAATATCGATAGCAGCGTCCCTAGCAACCACCTTGGTAACAATGAAAACGTCGCGATTTCCTGAAGTAATCTTCGTAATAATTAGCAAACTAAAGATCATGTACATCCACTGCACACATCATCTGAAATAACAACTCATATTTCTCGCATCAAATGACATCAAAACGCATTTTAATGGCCAAACTAACTTTAAAATAGGCATTTTCTACCGAGAATAAAACGAATTTCGGCCATGTTTTCTTTTTCTGCAGGGAGAAGTGAAGATCATGTGACATAGACGCCAGCCATCGGAATGAATGGTGAAAAAAACTGGGTTTGTCAAACAGAGCACATGGTGTAGTCCAAACGATAGCTGGGGATTCTGGGTAGTGTAGTGTCTTCTGCCATCCTTTACTCCGAAAAAACATTTGTTTCTCCGAATCGAAGGGTAAAAATACAAAAGCATTGCACACAATTTAAACCAATCAATGTTGTGTAATTAACAAGGATGATCTGTATCTGAATCTTAATTGTGATAAAAAAAAGTCAAACAAGTCAAAATCCTCAGAAAAATTCTAAATCTTGAGAAAAATGTAAAGGCTGAACCAAATGTTAGATAAAAGTCTTAATTGTCATAAAAACAATAACATAAGAAAAAAAAGTCAAAATCTGAAGAAAAAAAATCCCAAAGTCTCAGAAATAAGTCAGGAATCTGAGAAAAGTCTAAATCCTGAGAAAGATCTAAGAAGTTTGAGAACAGAGCCGTTTCTAGACAATTTGATGCCCTAGGCCAGGGGTGGCCAACCCACGGCTCTCGAGCCGCATGCGGCTCTTTGCCTAGTTTCATGCGGCTCTTCAGTTCATATGTGTGAATTTGGGGGAGAGACACTGACTCCTGACTAGTGTTGCATGGTGTACCGATACTTGAAAGGTATACCGCGATACCCTGCCGTTAAAAACGTTACGATTCCTCCGTTTCATTAGTATCGGTACTTTAAGAATGACGGGGGAAAGTACTCCGGTGAGAAAGCGCTGTTTAATAAGAGCCGCGTGTGTTCAGCGCTCTGCTTCCACTCCCTGCACTGCAGCCGTGCATGCAGTCCCGCCGCTCTCAAGCACGCTCAAGTCCCTCCCCTCTCTCGTGCACGCGCTAGCTGCCAGAGCATGTGAGAAAACGAGAAGCATGGCTGCAAGTGGGAGTGCAACTGCAACGCCAGAAGCGAAATGTGGAAGTATTTTAGCTATATCTCTGACAGCGAGGGCAAGCCTACGGACACCACGAGGCCTGTCTGTGAGAAATGTATTCATTTTATTTAATACGAATTCTTGTCATTTATTGTATTTATTGTTCTCATTGTTTAAAAGTTTGTGTTATGGTTCTGGTTCTGGTGTGAAATAAAGCACAATAATTACATTTATGACTGTTTCCCTTTTTTTAAGAAAAGTATCGAAAAGGAATCGCAATTCTTGATTTGGTATCAAAACCAAAATGTTGGTATCGTGACAACACTACTCCTGACAGTTAAACCTGATATTTAGTAGGTCTGTTAAGTATTGAATGCTGATCATTCTGACGTAATTTGTGGCCTAAGAGCCAATCACAATAATACCTGTGATGCAGTGAACCAATCACCTTTGAGGGGGGGAAAACCTATCGTTGATTAAACACTATCCAGTGTTTCCCCTACCATTGTCTTGGAGGGGCGCTGCACCCCGCCAACGGAGCCCCGCGCCCCCCATGAAATTCAAGGTGTTTACAAAATATATATAATTTTTTTTAAATATATAGCACCAAATTGCAAATAATCTATAACTACTGTCACTTTTCACATTGAACATGAACACGCTTTCATCTTAAGTTCTGGGTTTAGTGTTTTTGACCCTAAGAAACCCTGATGCATTAATCAATAACAATAATCCACAGCTCCTCTCTCTGCTCCAGAGGATTTAAAGAATATATCCCAATGCCACGAAAACGCATCAGTGGCGTGGTTGAAATCTTGTCTCCAGAAAACAAAAAACTGAAACAAGCGGTATCAGTGACTGTGTGTTTGATGTGGCTCTTTGCAGTAACATAGAAAAAATGTGGCTCTTAACCTCTGACTGGTTGGCCACCCCTGCCCTAGGCGAAACATTTTTTTTAAAGTAAAATGCTTTAATCTGGTGCACTTTGAGCACACAATTACTAGAGACTAGATCTAGGGGGTACAACTTTAAAACACCCATATGAAAAAGATCGATTTACATTTTAACAATCAAATAAGTATGTGAACATCACCAATAACCTACCATAGCCAATAACAAATAAATGTAACTTAGGCCTATCTTAGAACAGTTACAATTGTGATAAAGTCTCAATCCTGAGATAAATGTAAAAAAATCTGGTAAAAATGTAAATATTCTTCTTTCTTCTTATAAATGTGTGACTAACGTAGAAATTCCGAAAAATATTTGGAATAATGTAAAAATTGCAAAACATTTTGAGAAAAAAGTTAAGATCTGAAAAAAAAAATCCAAATCCTGATAACATTTTTAAAAGTCTGGGGAAAAAAGTAAGATACAATTTATCCTTAAGGAAACAAATATATTGTACACACTTAAAGTACAAGGCTTGGCAACATAGCGCCGTAAAACGTTGTCCTCGTACAACATAAATGATGTTAGCGTAGGTCTGAAGTGTCAGAAACACGATTTAGAGCCGAAAACTAAATAAGGCTTGTGATGAAAATGTAACATAAAACATTAACCAGTTATTAAATGTTTATTTTTCACTATAAAAAGGCATTCGCCGTTTTATACCGGTGAATGTTACCATTGAATTTGATGCCACGGTCTTACTTGTGACTTATTTCAACGGATTGATGTGACTGCACATAGTCCCTTGATCCCACTTAGCAACGGTCTGTTCTCCTTAGCAACAGTGTGTTAGCGAGATTTAACAACCACTAAAATGTCCAAATTGGCCAATCAGAATCGAGTTTTCGACCAAGCCGTGTCATAAAACCAGATAGTGTATAGCTTCTTACCCATCTACAATTTCACATCAATTTACACCATTATGATTTATTTAGCCATGTTTTATCCCTTTCTTATTTAGTACTATTATTTGAATATTTTACATTGTATTGATTTAATTTATAATCTGTGTCAAAATGTAGTTTAATTTCTGCTTACGCATATTTTTATTTTGGACTAATGAACCGTACGTACCCAAGAAAATAAATACAATAATCAAACAAATAATCACAATGATAAAGTAAACAGAAAGGTTTTTTATTATACCAAGTAAATGTGTCTAGAACAATAGAAAGAGCAGATAATAATAAGAAGACTCATTGACAAATAAAACCTTTCATTTTGATGTCCCCCTCCGATAAGATCCCTAAAGTGTTCCTGATTTCACTCTGACGTTAAATAGAGGAAGCAACTTATTTTCTTCTTTCCAAACTAGTCGGAGAGACTTTTTGAAAGGTTCTCTGAAATAATCTTGACAGCGCACGAGGGACAATAAAAAGCTTAAGAGCTTTATGAAAGAAGCTTTTTCTTTCCTGACTTCACAATGTCACATTTAAAACCGACGCTACCTCCACCTGTATAAAACCGTTTCCACACATCAATTCCTTCCAGTTCAGATCAAAACATGAGCTTCACCTTTACTCCGTGTGCACTCGTACATACAGACCATCATCTTCAACATCATCAGCTGCGACTGGTCAGGTAATAACATAACACCATTTGTTGGATTTAAATTAGTTTTAGACTCCAATAAGTTCTCCAAAAGTGTGTATTGATATTTACCAGAACAGAGGTGGAAGAAGTACTCTGATCTTGTACTTGAGTAAAAGTAGAAGTACCAGAGTCTAGGAATACTCTGTTATTGACCGTTAGAGCCAATAGAATCGAAGGGGAATCTCCCCACTCACACACTAAAACAAAAAGGTGGGGGCTTCGCGCACACAGTTTTGCATCAGAGTGAAAATATTTCCAGCTCTGACATCTAGAAACGGAAAAGCAGGTTTATTTCTCATGGATTATCAGAAATCATTCAGAGGGACACATTGGATTAGCGTTTTTATCGTTTTTAATGCCATTGAAGACCACTTTTGACCAGACTACCACACAGGTGAGCCACGTTAGCGTTTTAGCTACCTAGCGCCACATGTTTTGATGTCTGTTCTTGTTATTATCTCCGCGAGTTCGTATCATTGAGTGATAATGAGGTATGAGGGTACCCTTCGATTCTGTGTCCCCTCACGATGTGAAACGATGGGTTGGATGTGCAGCAAAGATAAATAATAAGGTTTTGTGAGTGAATTTCGGTGCAGTCATCCGTTAGCATTTTTCGCTCGTTGCTAATTCAGAGGCTCAGCGTTAGCATTGTGGTTTTAAAAAAAAAAAAAAAAAAGATCAGTTAGATGAGTTTCTTCCCGTTACATGGATATAAAACATTCATAGTTTATTAAATGAACATGCCCTCAGACACTGTTTCCTGCAAGATGTTGCGCCAGTGCCCCGGTACCGGGGTCTCTCGGGCTTAACAGGTTAAAGTCTTTTTTTAACATGGAAGTCATTGCAATGCATTTGAACACACACACACACACACACACACACACAATAATGAATGATCAAGAGAAGAGAGAGAGGGCGATCAAGAGGAGAGAGAGAGGGCGATCAAGAGAAGAGAGAGAGGGCGATCAAGAGAAGAGAGAGAGGGCGATCAAGAGAGAGAGAGAGAGGGCGATCAAGAGAAGAGAGAGAGGGCGATCAAGAGGAGAGAGAGAGGGCGATCAAGAGAAGAGAGAGAGGGAGATCAAGAGAAGAGAGAGGGCGATAGAAGAGTGAGAGGGTAATGAAGAGAGAGGGGCGATCAAGAGAAGAGAGAGAGGGTGATAGAAGAGTGAGAGGGTGATTGTGACGAAGGGAACTTCGTCACTATGGACTGACGGCTTCAGGCCGGGTAATATGGCACTTTATTAGCGTGATTGCAACAGTATATGTTGTCTGTGGCTGATGACGGTGTGCACCTGGTGTCCTGTGTTGTCTCCTCCCCCCTCACCTGTGTCTTGTTGTGCTGATTAGAGTGTGTGTATGTAGGCTCTGTTTCTCTGTCTGTTGAGAGGGCTGGGTGTGTGTGTGAGATCCTTGTGGCTGCAGGATGTGTGAAAGGAGAACCGCAGGATTGAGGCGGTGAACTTGTGCCCATGTTTTTAATAAATGCCCACGTCGGGTTATATTTTTGGACGTTCTGCCTCTGCCTCCTTGCTTGGTCTGGGCCGCTCAACGGTCAGCTTCACAGTGAGAGAGGGCGATCAAGAGAAGAGAGAGAGGGTGATCAAGAGAAGAGAGAGAGGGCGATCAAGAGAAGAGAGAGAGGGCGATCAAGAGAAGAGAGAGAGGTTGATAGAAGAGTGAGAGGGTGATCAAGAGAAGAGAGAGAGGGCGATCAAGAGAGAGAGAGAGGGCGATCAAGAGAAGAGAGAGATCAAGAGGAGAGAGAGAGGAGAGAGAGAGAGGGCGATCAGAGAAGAGAGGGTAATGTAACCTCCTAATGTAATGTATAACTCCTATGAACATGTTCAAAAAGGGCTCAAACTTCACATGTGTGCTAACAGTCCAGCCATGAAGAAATCTACGGGACGTTTGAGATTTCTTCAAATGCCGTTGCCATGACGACAGATAATTCACCATCAAGTTAGTTCAAAAGGTTGCAGTTCAAATATTCTGCTGCTTTCCCCAAGCCTTTCTTTTCTCATCTTAATACAAATTCATTCACTACTACTTACATCTGATATTTAACTCCTTCAGCCTATTTCAGCTGCAGAACCCATTCAACCATTACATTATTCAGCTATTTCAGGACATGAAAGCTATACATGTGGTTGTTATACCTTTTTTTAAACATTTTCTTTTAAATATTAAGCTTTTTTCTGCATTTTTGTAGCCACAAATGTTCACAGTTTACAGCATTCGCACGCATTTCTGCAGGAAAATGCATTTTCTAGTTTCATATGAGTTGCATTGTGGCAGCGTCCATCACGGCTCTCCCTGGTTGCAATACACAAAGACAGCTAACTGTAACCTGTCCCTCAGAGGGGGATAGGGGCTGGTGAACGTTATGGGTCAATGTTTTGCAGTTGGTCTAAGCCAATCAGACATGGACAAAAACAAAGGATCAGTCTATGTGTCGACGGGGGAATAACTGTCAAGTTGTGATTGGGTTTGTTTGATTGACTCCTGCCTAAACTTGACAAATGGCTTGATTCTTTCCAAAAAGGACACATGGGAAAACTGACATTTGACATCTAATAAAAAGTAAATGCATCTCAACAACTTAATTATATTCCAGCATCTTATATTTTAGCTTCTTACTTCATAAGACTAGAAATAGTAATACATGTAATCAAACATGGTTAAAACAGACTAATACATCCACAAATATTCACCAGCAGCGTCTTTGGTCGAATCCCTGAGTCTCGTCTCCTCTCTCACAGCGAATTGTTTGTCCTCTGCTGAGAGTGTGTTCCCAGGTGCATTTAGCTCATTAAATAGGAGACTCACTCTTCCTTTGAGCCACATTCTCAGTGGAATCACAAACCCTAGGCTCCCTGTTTCCACCTGCTGGACTGGAGCCAGATATTGAGTTGCACTTCTCAGGATCTGACAAAAACACCTCCCACTTGAGCTCCTGGTTCCTGAACCCAAGGAGCTCACACCACTCTTCACCTTCAAATCACGTCTGTTCTTCCACTGGAAGTAAGATGACAAGGTGCCTGACATCCCTATGAAGAATTGTGGCAGGGATCCTGCTTGGATGTCCCTTGTACCCTCTCCACAGACTTCATTCTTCATAACTGGGACTGGGTAGCTGGGAGAGGTTCTCACATGTACATCCCTTACGATGCCTTTTTCCATCAGTATTACACTGACCACCTCTCACCAGTTTGTAATGTCCTCTCAGGGCATTTTGGTCAGCCAGCCACACCACATCTCCCCACTGCGACATCTCAATTCATGGTGTGCCATATTACTTCCAGCTTTGATTCTGCCCTAGGCTGGTCCTTAATCTCCAGCCACTTCCTTGCAGCTCTCCCACACCCAGGCTATGACCCCGACACGTTTTTGAAGGCTGCTGAATCTTTTCACCTCCACAGGATCCTTCACTGTCTTTCCTGTGAGGATTTCTGGTAGGAGTCTGATCGGCTCTAGGCTTCTCCCATTGGCTCTCCCTTTGTATGTGTTTCTGTGGGTCTTGTAGGCCATCTCTTTGGTTTCTTACAGCTTGAGCTCTGGTCATTTCTTCTGAGAACGCCTCCCTGACAAGATGGGCCCCCTCCTGTTTGGCAGGTGTGTAACTGAGCCACATTGGTTCATAAAGTCCAGCCACTTGGCTCAGCTTCCCATCTACTGAGTGGGGTTAGTGTCTCAGGTCTCACTTGGGTTAGGTGTCTCAGGGTTTTTTTGTTCCTCTGCGATATATATTGCGTTTTTTTTAACCTGTTAAGCCCCAAGGTGCCGGCAGGTACTTTACTTTTTTTTTCACGACACTGTTGTCTCAGGGGATCTTAATATTTAAGAACCTATTCATGTGTTTATACCAGATTAACGGGAATAATCTCAGCTAACTGCCGATACAAACCATGTTTACCAAAACAAAACACAAGTCTATAAGAAGCATCTAAATGACCCCTGAGCGAAAATTCTAACGGACTTTGGCACAGAAACTCAGGATAAAAGTGCCCTGATTACTTATAGTAGCTGCACTTACAAGATATCCCATTAAAAGCTGAGGTTCCACAGATTATGTAGGTATAATAGTATCATCACTAAGAGATCCTGACTCGCGACAGGGGAAGCAAACACAGACATCACAAACACGTACCTTTACGGAGCTTCTAGGGAGATCGTCTCACCGTAGCTGTCAATCTGATCAAAAGACGTGTTCAATGGCATTAAACGAGAAAAACCGCGGCTGAATCGGTTAATCCATAGGTTTTTAACATCTCTGTATAAAAAAAATGATTTCATTTGTAATCCATAATTCCATTTGTATGTAAAAATCGCAGAGCAAAAGTTAACTGCTAATGGTAGCCACCAGAGTGGCTGCTGCTTCCGGTCTTGGCTATGCGGCAGTCTCACACACTGTAACGAAGGTAACTTCGTTACCATGGACTGACGGCTTTGGGGGCCTTGTAATATTGCACATGTGGGTTTGCACTTTATATAACGACTTCCTTTTGCACAGTAATAATGTCACTCAGCACTTTAATGAACAGTTTGCACTTATTAGCATGATTTGCCACAGTACAGTTTGACATGGCCTATTTGCACATTTGTATATAATCTATACTATTTATGATGTAGTCGTTGTTTAAATGATTAACCGTATTATTTGGAATGTCGTCTCTGGCAGATGCTGTTCGGTCCTCGGCTCCACCTGAAAGAGAGGGGAGTTATAGCGAGAGCGCCGAGAGTGTTTATGATTGGGTAAGATTGACAGCGGATGAGATTAGTCATTGTGTGCAGAGGTCCTGTTTTTAGCGTGTATACATCATGACGTAAGTTGCTTCATTGTAGAAGTGAACACTGTGTAAAGGGTTACGTCCATCGCTTACCCATTCTGTTCGTCCGGTGTCCGCTTCCAGTGTGTGGCCAAAAGGTCTCGGGGGAAAACAAACACTGACCAAGAAGGTTCCGGGACGAACCAAGTGGCGGGATGGGCGTAGGGGTTTCTGTTGTAGTTGGGATGTATTTCTATATATTATGGTCAGTATAATGTGGGTTTTGGGGTTAACTTAACAGCTGGCTATAACCACTGATCATACATGCACCGAATATTATAGATTATCGTTATACCAATTATGATGAATGTGTATTATAATGGCTCACACTGTGAATGGTTTCTTCCAATAAGATCCTCTATAAAAGAGCCAGTCTTCAGTCGGAGGAAAGTGGTGAACACCTCCATGCTGGCTGCTGGCTGGCTGGCTGGCTGGCTGGCTGGGCTGGCTGGCGGCTGGCTGGCTGGCTGGCTGGCTGGATGGCTGGCTGGCTGGCTGGCTGGCTGGGCTGGCTGGCTGGCTGGCTGGCTGGATGGCTGGGTGGCTGGCTGGCTGGCTGGCTGGGCTGGCTGGCTGGCTGGCTGGCTGGCTGGCTGGCTGGCTGGCTGGCTGGCTGGCTGGGCCTTTATGGCGGTTGTGGAAATAAAGACACTATGGTGTGCAACTCTACCTACCTCTCGTGTTTGGTTCTTTCACTGGAAATCCAGCCGCTAAAAGGGTCGCAGTCTAACACACACACATTACCAAATAAGGAGTGAGAGTGACGCGTAGCCAACACCAGAAGCTGCAGCCACTCTGGTGGCTACCATTAGCAGCTAACTTTTGTGCTCCGATTTTTACATAAAATGGAATTATGGATTATAAACAATTGCTTCAAAGCCACAGTTACATTAAAAACCTATGGATCAACCGATTCAGCCGTTTTTTCTTTCTCGTTTTAATGCTGAACACGTCTTTTGATCAGATTGACAGCTACGGTGAGACGATCTCCCTAGAAGCTCTGTAAAGGTACGTGTTGTGATGTCTGTGTTTGCTTCCCCTGTCGCGAGATCGGATCGCTCAGATACTATACTTAAATAATGTGTGGAGTCTCAGCTTTAATCGGATACATTGTATGTGCAGTTTCGATAAGTAATAAGGTATCATTATTTTGAATTTTGTGCTAAAGTGCGTTAGCATTTTTTTTTTTAAATAAATAAAACCGCACGGTGTGAATATCGTGGTTATCGCCATGACACGGTATATCGTTCAGCCCTAGCCCACTCTCATCTTCTTTTTCCTTTTGGAGAAGTTGATTGAGGTCACATGTAGAGCTCATCTTCCTCCACTGTGTACCCAATTCCCAGGGCTTTGTTGTCCTCCCTCTCTCATCTGATTTGGAAGGATGAAAGTTTTACTTACAGCTGATTGCTTTTTCTCCTCCCAGGAGCGCTGCTGCAGTTTCTTGCCTCCCACTTTGACCAGACCGGACCCATGGTTTGAGGCATAAGCCACCAGCTCTTTCCACCATTTTGTGCACTTGGGCTTTATCTACAGCTTGCCACTCAGGCTCCCGCTTCAGCTGTTTTCCTGTCCTCAGGACTGTGCCCTCCACAGCACGTTTGTTGTTGGGGAGAGAAGTGGGGTCTTCAGTCCAGGGATATTTTGCATCCCAGTGTGGTGATGCAATATGAGAATCCTGCCTGACGTAGGTTAGGCCTGCCTTTATGATATCCAGCTCTCTCTCCTCCGCCAGGGTCATCTCTTTACCTCCTGGTTGGCAATTTCCACAACGACATCCTCCACACTTAGGCTCACAGGCTGCTCCAATGCTGTCCCACCTCCACCATTCCAGGAACTCACGATTAGTTGCAGCTGTGACCTTTACTTCAGCCATATCTTCCTTCTGCAACTGTGCTGGTTTGTCTTTTGGAAGCTTTATCTCATCATACCTGACTGCAGCTGTTCTCATGAAGCGAGCAAAGTGTGTGTTGGACCTGTGTGCCGCCACCTCCATCTCCTCAAACAGTTTGGGGTGTGCTCCGCCTACTGTTTTTCCCAGTGGAATTTCCCACAAACCAAGGTCTCCAACAACCTTCACTCTTTGTGGAGCAAGTCTTCCTTCCCTGTGGCTTATGAGGAGCTCGACTTCTTCTGGCCTCTTTAATTTGTCGGGCTTGACCTCTGGGAAGAACTTCTGCAGTTTCTCCGCTGCAATCATGTGTGCGGTAACAAATTCAACATGCCTCATCTCAAGTCTCTTCTTGGTTGCTTTGAGGTCCTTGACTCTGCCATCTAGATCCGTCCTCGCCATCATGGGTATCCAGCACTCCCAAGCTGTCATCACTCTGGTGGCCTCCTTCATACGCCTCTCTAGAATGGTCAGGAGCACCCCGTAGCCTTCCAGGTAGGTTCCTTCCACAGACACATTCCCAGCTTGTTCACTGGCTTCTTCTGCTTCCTCAATTTCAGTGATGAGCTCATATCGGCCATATCTGGACCACAGGTTGTCTTGAATAAGGCCTCTCACCTCTTCCAGTCTGGCTTCAGCCTCATCTGCAGTCCTTTCACCGTCGGCCTCTTCCCGCTTTGCAAGAGCTTATTCTTCTTTTTTTCCGGCCTCTTGAGCGTCTGCCTGCAAACCAGCCATGCAGTCATCATTTGCTTCAAGAACCTTTCTTAATCCCTCTTTCAGCTTGGTGAATTCCTCCCTTAGCTCTGCCTCGACCATGCTGCTTGCTTCTCTGTCGAGGTAGTTGGCCTGCCTGGTGAAGTTGCTTTTTGCAGTTGTTCTTGCTCTCTTGAGTTCTTTGACCGTCTTCCCCAGGATTTCTTCTGCCATTTTGAGCTAATGGAAATCCACACTTCCCTTCTCTGCGTCAACAGCTTTCTCTGGACGTCTGAAGCCTTTTATCCTCTGGCCCAGGCTGCTCCGCTTGGTTTCCAACTGTCAAGTTGTGATTGGGTTTGTTTGATTGACTCCTGCCTAAACTTGAAAAATGGCTTGATTCTTTCCAAAAGGACACATGGGACAACTCAAATTTGAATCGTTCCTCTTTATTTGAGTGATGGCAGATTCCTTTTTGCTTCATTCAGCCTCTTGATGCTCATTTAATCATTTAGGTTGAAAACCTTTAACACAAAACATACCTTCATTCATTTTAGGCAAACACACATTTCAATAAATGCAGCTTCTCCAGCGGTTGGAGCTAAAGGGAGCGGTCTCGTGTGGACAGACACTATCCGGTGAATATTGCGTGTGGACGGAAGCTTTTTTGCGATTGCGTTAATCCTATGCGTTTAGCCATTTTTGTCCTCGTGTGGCCGGGGCCTTAACTGCTGGAGAAGAAAGTTCAGAGGGGGGGGGGAGCTGTGGCCATTAGACACAGCTGATCACCTAACCTGTTTAGCCCCGAGCCTGTTTTTCAGGTCTCAGGCTCGAAAACGACATTCCCAGAACAAATGACCATATCTTCCCTTCTAAAAGGGTTAAATTAATAATCTTTGTTCTCAAAGCAAGGTTACACCTGTGAGTTGGATGTAGAAGTGTCAGAATAAATATAGATGTTTTTATTTTAAAGTAAATTCAGATTGAACACAGTAAAAAAATGTAGATTATTGTATCCGTCCAAAAAAAAAATGACTTATAGTGAAAACCAGCCTTGAATGATGGTAAGGTAGACTAAAAGCTTTAGAAATCCAAACTATAACATATAATAAGTACCCTGTATCAAGATTGATGCAAAACAAGTGAAATGTTACCTTTTTAGAAAGATCTAGCAACAAAAAAAACACTTCTGGGGTCATTTGGGTGGATTTGACCTATCTCTGGCCCCCCTTGGTCGATGTTGATGATTGACATCTCTTTCTAACCGTCAGAGCCAATGGAATACAGGGTAACTCCCACATATACACACACATTACCAAATAAGGAGTGAGAGTGATGCATAGCCAAAACCGGAAACTGCGATAACTCTGGTGGCTACCATTAGCAGCTAACTTGTACTCCCCGATTTGTACATAAAAATGGAATTATGGATTATAAATAATTGTTTCAAAGCGACAGACACATTATCAACCTATGGATTAACCGATTCAGCCGCGTTTTTTCTCGTTTTAATGCCATTGAACACGTCTTTTGATCAGATTGACAGCTACGGTGAGACGATCTCCCTAGAAGCTCCGTAAAGGTACGTGTTGTGATGTCTGTGTTTGCTTCCGCTGTCGCGACTTCGGATCTCTTAGTGATGATAATATATACCTAAATAATCTGTGGAACCTCAGCTTTAATCGGATATCTTGTCTGTACAGCTACGATAAGTAATAAGGGTACTCTTATCTTGAGTTCTGTGCCAAAGTGCGTTAGCATTTTTCGCTCAGTGGTCATTTAGATGCTTCTTATGAGACTTGTTTTGGTCAAAACGGTTTATATCGTCAGTTAGCTGAGATTATTCCCGTTAATCTGGTATAACACATTAATAGGTTCTTAAATATTAAGATCCCCTGAGACACAGTGTCGTGAAAAAAAATAAAAGACCCGCCGAAGGAGTCTTCGGGGCTTAAGAGCTGCCGTTTCATTCAGACTATTTAAAAAAACAACGGTCTGATTTTAACATTGCACAACAATGAACTCAATGTGTGATTGTTATAGCAGTAATATTAAACACTAATAATACAGTAAACTATTAACAATAGTTTGCCCATGGTGAGAAGACGAGGCTTCATTACAAATAAACCTCTTTTTAGTGAATTACTGAATTTGGGCAAGTGTTACATCCTCTCTAGGGTAGAAGGAAATAACACACCCCAGTATGGAATTAGGTATATTACAAGCGTTTATTTATATCTAATATATAGGTAGAAAATAATGAGGCAGGCAGCCTGGCACGAACAAAAGGCAAAAGAGTACAAAGTTAAATGAAGCTCAACAAAAGAGCCTTGATCAGTAGCCTCCAATCACAGGAGTAGGCTGAACACAAAGTAATAAATCAACCCTCTCTATAAGAAGGGAACAGAAATAACTAAAGAAGGCTGTTTAAGAAACACAGCTGTTCATGGAGCAAACAATCAACACAACGCTATACTAGTAGAAAACACACTATATCATGTGACCCCAATCAACACAATGCTAAGCTAACAGGAACACTCTAACAAACGAAAGGTACAAGTCAACCACCGTTGATGTAAATATCGCAGCGAGAGCAGAAGTGTGAGGCGTCTGAATAGCACAGCAGACCCTCCCGAATGATGTCAGTCCGCGGCCTTTGTACTCCTCCCCCGGAAGCTGTGCTGGATGGGTGCAGGGATTGGACGACGTCGATCCAATCCCCTCTCCGGAAACACGGGCGGGACAGCCAATGACATCTAAGGAACCTCACAGCTCATTTGCATACACACAGAACAGAGTTAATGGCACCACGGAGCCAGTGGCTGTAACAGCAAGTTAATAACGTTTTAATTAAGTTGACTACAGTATATTCATATTTGTCAGTGCTTTCATGTCAATTCGGCGAACATAAACATAAATGATCGTGGTGAAGATGATGATTAAAATAGGATTACAAATCGGTAGTGAGAGCCGTGCTGCATTTCCTCCCGTCGGATGTGACATCAAAACAAACCGATTATTTGTGTAGTTGTAAACTCAAGTGGATTAAACTACATTTATTAGTGCTTTCATGTCAATTCGGCGAACATTCAATACATTACATGATCGTGAGGATGATGATTAAAAATTGTTTGTATGAGCCGGTCTGCGTTACCTGATGAAAAAACATAGCGATGGTTTTGTAGTTACGCAAACGTGGATTAAACAACATTATTTTGTTAAATGAAAACATGGTGATGTTTTGTAAATGATTACATGTCTCTTATTTAGCACAGAGTATGATCCTATCCATGACATATGGATCGTAACAAATATCCACTATATCAGATACCTGTAGATCTATCAGCTGTTTATTTCACATGAGTTCCAGTGTGGCAGCTTTTTAATCACGGCTCCCCCTGGTGGATCGATGATCCATTACAGCTGGTTTCATTATAATTAAATGTATTTATCAAGGGGGCGTATCAAGTCATGTGGGGGGTTTTCCTTTCAGCGAGGGCCCGGCCCGTGCAGATCACAGATTCTTGTTAGTTTATCCCTTTAGACTTTAGTCACAGACCTTAATGAACACACTTCTGAAACCTTGGGATTCAATACCCGTAAAGCACTGCTGCCATATTTCAGATCAATCGATCATGGCGACCTCCAATATGACTTACTATAATTATGCAATAGAGTTGACCAGGTGCGACTTACCCGTTGTTATCTCTGGAGACTGCAGTGTTCAGTCAGGGATTGAATCTCATCCAAGAGACAGGACACTGGAATCAATCTGGACTCAGGACTCAAGCTATGTGGGGACGGGTTACATTTCCGTCTAATTTGTCACTTATTCAGTAATAATCAGGGCTACATGGACTTTAGTTTCCTTTCACAAGTGTGAACAGGTCGTTTTATTGAACATTTCACAAGTTATAACACCACACACTAATAATAATAATCAACTACGTTTTGCTCAGATATAAATTATATCTGATCCGTCTAGGGTTGTCCCACTACTAGTTAATACCGAGGCTTGTCTAGTCTTCTGCAAGAGCTGCTGATTTCAAGAGGAACTGATTTCCAATGTTCTTCAGTCTCCTTATATCCTCTTCTTTCACATGGTTTGCCACGTGGTTTGTAACATCCTGTGCATGCAAGCTTGTACATCAGCGGTGTTCTTCTTTGTTGCTTTGTGGTTAAATGTTCACTTCCCACAACGAAGTGCATAACGTGCTTAGAAAGTGCATCTCCTCGAAAGAGGAAGTGCGTAGAGCGTTCACTGCGAAAAAGTCAGTGCATAGAAATGTCACTCCGAAAGAGGAAGTGCATAACAGAGTTTCATCTCCTTGAAAGAGGAAGTGCGTAGAAAGTTCACTCCAAAAGAGGAAGTGCGTAGAAAGTTCACTCCGAAAGGGGAAGTGCATAGAAAGTTCACTCCGAAAGGGGAAGTGCGTAGAAAGTTCACTCCAAAAGAGGAAGTGCGTAGAAAGTTCACTCCGAAAGGGGAAGTGCATAGAAAGTTCACTCCGAAAGAGGAAGTGAGTAGAAAGTTCACTCCAAAAGAGGAAGTGCGTAGAAAGTTCACTCCGAAAGAGGAAGTGCGTAGAAAGTTCACTCCGAAAGAGGAAGTGCGTAGAAAGTTCACTCCGAAAGAGGAAGTGCGTAGAAAGTTTACTCCGAAAGAGGAAGTGCGTAGAAAGTTCACTCCGAAAGAGGAAGTGCGTAGAAAGTTCACTCCGAAAGAGGAAGTGAGTAGAAAGTTCACTCCGAAAGAGGACGTGCGTAGAAAGTTCACTCCGAAAGAGGACGTGCGTAGAAAGTTCACTCCGAAAGAGGAAGTGCGTAGAAAGTTCACTCCGAAAGAGGAAGTGCGTAGAAAGTTCACTCCGAAAGAGGAAGTGTGTAGAAAGTTCACTCCGAAAGAGGAAGTGCGTAGAAAGTTCACTCCGAAAGAGGACGTGCGTAGAAAGTTCACTCCGAAAGAGGAAGTGAGTAGAAAGTTCACTCCGAAAGAGGAAGTGCGTAGAAAGTTCACTCCGAAAGAGGAAGTGCGTAGAAAGTCCAAAAGAGGAAAACAAATCTAAAATGAACCATTACATTTTTACTCCAGCACGTTTCCTGTTTACAATTATTACATTTTTGACATGTTAATAGACATTGCTGACATTGCATGTTGTTGCTTTATATTTATAGTTATATACAAATTTGTATTTTCATTATAGTTGAAGGTTAATTATATCTTTGTTGTAATTAGCTGTGTGTCTGTTTCGTAACTAATCACCAGCTTCAAACTGAAGACTCTATACGTTCTGGTGTTTGGTCACACACCTTCAGTGGTAATATCTTCACTTCACCCACAGTGCCAATGAATGGAAACATCCTCTCTGTGAAAGTGTGTGAGAAGGTGTGTATGTGTGTGTAGGTGTCAGGATCAGAGAACGACAACTTTCCTCGGTTCCAGTCCAGATTCACTCTGACCCTCTGGAGCTTCTTCTTCAGGTGGAGAGGAGTGTGTGGATCTGATGCTGACCATGCTGAGTATTTAGCTTTGTATAACTCTATTACCCATAATCCAGACTGTATGACTCCCTTCCTCTGGACAGACTCTGCTGACACACCCAGTGCCCAGTGTGTACTGTCTGTAAACTGGACATCCCAGCTGTGAGTCCCTGAGTCAAAGCCCTCGGAGCCCAGGACAGACCATTCATAATCAAACCTCTCTGGATTATCAGGAAGTTCCTGTTCCTCTCCTCTCACTCTCACACTGGTCAGATCTTCAGACAGGATGAGTAATGGATGAGCAGTGTTTGGGTCCAGGATGAGAGGAGAGTAGGACACCATGTCCTTCATCTTGCTCCAGATGTTGAAGCTGAGGTTGCCCAGGTGTTTGGCCTGGTCTATCAGAGCTCCTGAGGGCAGCTGTGGATCCTCCAGCAGGGGGCGCTGCAGCCTCTCCACTGCAGCCTTGTAGTTGTGCAGGAAGGAGACGTCTTCAGCTCCCAGCTCCTCCTCTGTGGCTCTGAGTGTGTGTGAAAGAGCTGCTATCTCTCTGCTCACAGCCTCCATCTTCTCCTCCATCCTCCTCCTCTTCTGCTCCTCTTCCTCCCTCAGTGCAGCCATCCTGGCATCCTCTTCCTCTTCTAGAAACTGGTGAAGCTTCTTGAACTGCTCCTTAATCTGCGTCTCTGTGCGTCGGGCCTGGACCTTCAGGTGTCTTGCTGTCTGATCAAACTCCACTTTAACTTCTTCAAAGAGCTCCAGTTTCTCCTGAAAGGGCTGCAGAGCTTCCTGGAGCTCCTCTCTGAGATCCTGAGCAGCTTCCTCCATGGGTCTGAATCTGTGGTTTTTGTGTGTTCTTGAATCTCTGCAGACGAGACACACTGGCTGCTGATGGTCCAGACAGAAGTGTCTGAGTTTCTCAGAGTGCAGACTGCAGAGAGCCTCTGGAGGCCTCTGACCTCTCTCCAGTAAGAAGGCCTCACACAGGTTCTTCAAAGCCAGGTTACAGGGAGGTTCTATCTTTGAATGTTTTCTCTTACAGACAGGACACTCTCGTGATGGTTTCTCTCTCCACCAGGTCTGCAGACAGGCTTTACAGAAGCTGTGGCTACAGGACAGAACAACAGGATCTCTAAAGACGTCCTGACAGACCGGACAGCAGAGCTCTTCCTCTAACCTGGAAGCCATGTTGTCTCTGAGTGAAGCTGAAACACAGCAGACAGGAAGTGCAGTCAGTCATTGCTCCCCCCTCCTCTTAACTGAAATTCACTTTGAGTGATGTTCTGAGTCAGACTCACCTTCAGGGGTGGAGGGTCCGCAGGTTGAAGCAGCAGGGCTGTAGTTTCCACTTTTCTCTCCTGTTGCTGAACTAGTTTGGTCTGAAGGTGAATCTGATCGTCTGTTTCTCAGTCCGTCTGTCTCTCTGCAGTGAGGGAGAACAACAAACGGCTTCCTGGTTGGTCCCAGGTGAGTCAGGTGAGCTTCCTCACGCCTCCTCTGCTAACGATGCTGCTTCACCTGTAACACACAGGTGTGTCTCATTCCACTCAGCCACTCCTCATCAGCTCACCTGTAACTGCTTTAACTTCATTTTATCTATGTACGGGACATTTCAACCCTCCAGTAAATAGTATTCAGTTCAAATATAATGGAACTTTTATCTGTTGAATGTTGCAGGACTTTAAGATCCACAAAATAATAAACGTTGTTTTTATAGATTTGCACATTTGCCTATATTTAAAAAGGATTGCTGTTAGTCACTTTAATGTTAACCCTTTATAGGGCACTATTAGGTTAACCATAACCCTAACCCAATTTAGAGACAATGGACGTCCATTCTCGGGAGACGTCTGACAGTCGTGCGGTTACCCAAAGTGACAGACCTAATTTTACCTCTATTTAGAGGCAATGGACGTCCACTCTCGGGAGAGAGACCTCCAGCATGTGTCCCTGAAATGGGGACTCAGGTTATTTCACACATCCAGGACAGAGACTGGGGAAATCACCTCTCTCTGGCCCCTCCAAGACCCCCAAAGGACGGACTACAGACCTCCAGCATGTGTCCCTGAAATGGGGACTCAGGTTATTTCACACCTCCAGGAGAGAGACCAGTAATTGCACCTCTCTGTGGCCCCTCAAAGAGCCCCAAAGGACGGACTAATGACCTCCAGCATGTGTCCCTGACATGGGCACTTTGGTTATTTCACACCTCCAGTAGAGAGACCGCGAAATCCACCTCTCTGTGGCCCCTCACAGACCACCAAAGGACGGACTACAGACCTCCAGCATGTGTCCCTGACATGGACACCTCCATAACCTTGCACACCGTGGGTCCCCGGACTTAAGCACTCCCCCACGGACTAAACCCAGATGATCACACCCTACAGAACCTAATGCCCCTGGTAACACTTAAAGGTGGTGGATTTTGTGGTGCTTTTCTGTCCGCCCATCAGCATCCATATTCGGCCTTATTCACGGCACCACCACCCCCCCTTCTGTGGAGGATATGCTCATGCTCCTGGTAACCCCTTAAATAGTCTGATACTACCAGGGCTCATCACTGCACTTTACAAGCCAGAAATAATGTTTAAATGGTCGGGAAAAGTGTTTTTAAACGTCTGGAAGAGAGTTTTTGCCTGTCATTTTGCAAGATATCATTTAACATTAAACCTCTCCTGGAAATGCACAGAATATGTGCATTTTCAGGAGAGGGACAATGTTAAATTATATCGTGAATAATGGCAGGCTAAAACCCAGGAATAAGTGTTTGAAAGGTGGGGAAAAGTTGTTTAAAATAGTCTGATACCTCCAGGGCGCATCACCGCATTTTACAAGCCAGGAAAGGTGTCTGAATCCTGGGTAAACTTTGTTTAAATAGTCTGATACCTGGCACTGTATCTGCCCCTGGGAACCTTCAAGGTTATATTAATGTTTTATTATTTATTTAATTATCACATGACTTTTACAAAAACAGTATACACAATATGCATAATAAACATAATAAAAACATGATTAGCGGGGGCCCGGGGGCCATATTAGCCGTCTAACTTGTACGGTGCACCGGGGAAAAAAGGCTGAGTCCACGGCCCCTACCCCCTCATCAGGAGTATCAACCGGCCCTGAAGAAGAGGTATCGCTGCTCTCCGCCCCTGAGGCCTCTTCAGAGGTATCTGACGATGATGCTGCTGCTGCAGCTGCTGCCGCCCTGAACATGGAGCGGATCTTCAATCCCTCCTTTATTCCAGGCGTATTCGCGTAGAACCGGTCTGCAGTGCTTACGTCGTGACACATAAACCTGGCGAGAATCGAGCTGCTTTCTGGATCTTGGTGATGCTTGATATTGTCAGCCAGGGCAGTGCGCAGGATTGTGAAGGTGACGGCTGTTTCTAGCCCAGCATCAGCCGAAGCCCTCTTCAAGTGAGCGTTCAGGTTCTTGGAGGCATGCTTCCCCATTGTGAAAAGGAAGAATTCATTCTGAGGACCCGACAAGCCCTCTTTTATCCCCATCCACCGCATGACCCAGCTAAACTCCTTCACTGTAAGCACCAGCTGTGCTTCGCCAAATGTCTTGGCAGTCTTTTGATCCTGCACATGGATTGTTACGAATGGGTGAAGCAGGTAGGACTCAAATGCAGAATAACGAAAAGCGAGCTTTATTAAATAATAAAGCTGTGGCAAAAACAAGGCAGAATCCAAAATATCCAAAGCAGCACAAGGAACACAGACCGTGGAATGACATGGAGGGGAAACAATGAACCGACATGGAGCACAGGGGAAGACTAGACTAAATACACAGAAGGGTAATCACAGAACAAGACACAGCTGGGCAGGGGAGGAGAAACACAAGGACAACAGGTGAACACAATCGGGTAATCAGGGAGGGAAACAGACAGAAAGCAGACAGGCAGGAAACGGGGGTGAACACTTTACACAATAAAACCCAAAGACAAGAAAAACACCAACACAGACAAAACTACAAACGTGACATAACATGAGAATCGTGACATGGATGATGTAGCCCTCAGCAGTGCCCCTTCTGTCCGCCTCCAAGACCTCAGTGTTGGTCATGTTTGCGTACACACCCGGACGGTGGCCATACAGGAGGCTCCAATGGAGGGTTAGATAGCCATATAGCAGTTACTGGGTGATTGAGGTCGGATTGCTAGCCATCAGGTCAAGGAGATCAGGGATGCGCTTCTCAGCGGCCGCCATGGTGGCGAGAAGCTCCGCCTGGCTAGGCAGACAATCCAGCTTGCTCCTCTTCACCTTAAACTGGTGGACAGTGACAGACTTTTTCAAGTCGTTCATGTTGGCTTTCACCTCTCTGATGATGTGGGTCATATCAGACTGGGTGAGCCTGCACCCCCTGAGGTTTGACTCAGACAAGTACCTCAGGAAATGGTTCACATTCTTCAGGAACAACGGCGATGTTGTGACTGCCCGGCCCGACTTTGAAATATACTCGCTCCAGCCATGGACCTTCTTCGTGTCTCTTAGGAACAGCGAGTCTGACAGCCGGTTAACACCATGGGCCATGAATACGAGGAAGTTCTTTATCCGGCTGACCTTGGACAGACAATTTTCTTTCTGTTTTACTGTCGGTGCGACACCCTCACAATGATCCCTGTATGTCTGAATGTACGTCTCCATTATTTGAGGCAACGTGATTTCACGCATGGTATTCCCCCGTCCCTTCCCAGTGGACCAGTGAGGAGAGGTCCTTAGCCAGATTAGCTTTCAGCTTATTGTAGACGGAAGCACGGGTCTTCTGGCATACAGGGGTCTCACTACCGGAGGCTTCTGTGGACCGCATGACAGTCTTGACCGGGGTCTTGACCGGGGTCTTGAGAGGGGTCGCATTACCGGAGGCTACTGTGTTTATGCCGGAGGTACTTGAGATTGCCAGGCCCTTAAATCGTATACATTCTTCCTCGTCCTCAAGCACAGCAGCAGTGGCACTCTGCTGCCTGGATTTTAGCCCCTTTTTCAGCCTGGAGCGCAGGGTCTTCACCTCATCAATGAGGGCATCCTTCTGAGCCCTCAATGCCACATTGTCCAGCATCACCTGCCTGCAGTCCTCTTCGTCACACTCGGTATGTGGGGAGAAGGGTGGAGGGTGCACCAGGTAATCCTCCTCATTGTCTATATTCAATGATGTAGCCATTCCAATGATGGGATTAGTCTCTCTGAGGTCATGGAGCAACTGCAGGGCCACACGATGCTTCAGCCTTGCCAGGACCTGATGTGCCTCATCTCGGGATAACTCAGGGTGGCCATGAGTCACATGACGGTCCAGTCTCTTCCCAGCATACGAACACCCTGTGATGGGACAGGGTTTGGTCCGAACGTTTATTCTGCCACTGGCCATTTTAAGAATGATGCCTCTTTCCTCCAAGTTCCGCACTGCATGTTTGTGCTTCAGGTGCTTGTTCAAAGCCAGATAGAAGAGTCTGCACACCGGGCATTCGGATGACATCCTTACTGAAACAGACACAGTGAATTGTATTTCAATTATTTTGTGTTTCTCCGTTTATATGAGTTAGCGTAACCGGTGATTGCAACAATGGGTTCGATGCTTCAATGCCTGGTACACGGACCAAGGGAGGACTTGGGTTACCACCGGGCTAAATGGTCCCACCTCTGCACCAACGCGGGGCTGGAGATGGCAACAATGGGTCCAATGCTTCAAAGGAAAGGGGTGAAAATGGAGAAAATGTATCCCAAAATAGTGTCTCTTACGGCAAGTAGAGTCCCCTAACAACTCCCCTTACATTCCTCCAGAGTCAGAAAAAGTATGTTATCTTTTGGGGGAACCAGAGGCAAGGGGTGAAAATGGAGAAATTGTATCCCAAAATATTTTGGGAGAACCATGAAACCGGGCCAAATGTATTCGAAAATAGTGCATCATAATGCAGGTAGAGTCCCATCAAACTCCCCTTGCATTCCTCCAGAGACCAGTTCAAAAACTTAAAGTTTGGTAAGAACCATGATTGGGGTCTCCAGGCAACAATTGTATCCGAGCCAAAGCACTCATGTCGCGGACACATTCCTCCATGATGTGACAGCCGTTTTTTTTCTAAGTGCTCTCAAAAACCGGGTTTCCGATTTCGTGCGGATGGTAGCTTGGAAAACATGAATGATTTTTTTTTGACGGAGGAAGGGAGGACTCGATTCCCCTCTCCATTGTAAAATGCAACGGGGGAGTGAAAAAGTGTCCGGGGCTTCCGCCGGAAGCGCCGAAGACTTGCGCTTTTTGGAGCCCCTCCTCCGTTGGCACTCAGTCGTTTTTTCGAGAATTTTGAAAACTTCATTTTTTATTATTTTAAGATATAATTGACCGTTTTCTTTACTTTTTTCGGCTTTCCACTGGAGGGGGCAGGCCGCCTATGAGCTCCCAAATTCGGCCTGGAACCTCCGGGAATTGTGGGCTAAGCTCCATAAACTGACAAAGTCACCCATAAATGTCACTTTAATAGCCCAAATATATATAATACAAATACATTTAAATAATGAAAGATACAATTGTGCTCCTAATTAACCGGAATTTGATTTGTATAGCCCCATGATAGTGAATAAAAATCATTTTCATGGAAAAAAGTGTTAAAACCCCTGATTAATATGTTTGTAATGCTGGCAGCAGGTTCACTGCTGTTAGCAGGGTCTCACACTCAAAGGCACCCAGGCAGAGATCCAGGGTGATGCACAAGGCTTTCTTACCCAGGAATAAGTGTGTGAAAGCTGGGGAACAGTGCTGTGAATACAGGGAGAGAGCAGCCAGAGAGAAGTGGGCTGTGAGAACCACAGAGCACACCCAGAGATCTCCTTGCAGCGCATGGCTCTTGCACCCAGACTGCACCCAGAGAACAGGCTGCTTCACAGCACTTTGCAAGCCAGGAAAAGTGATTGAATCCTGGGTATACATGTTTTAAATAGTCTGATACCTCCAGGGTGCATCACCACATTTTACAAGCCAGGGAAGGTGCCTGAATCATGGGTAAACATTGTTTAATTGTTTAAGTGTTTTTAAATGTGTGAAAACAGTGTTTTGTCACTTTCAAAACTCTCACGTCATTGACCGGAGAAATGGGGTCGATGTTGTTTTCAATCTGACCGTTAATATTCCAGTGAGACGAAGTACGTACAATGACCGGAGTGATCCCATGTTAATTTTGTCCCAAAACCGGAGCATTCCCTCTGCTAATTGGTCAAATTCCCCAATGGCGCACTCTGTGGCGTAGATTGATCTTTGCTGATTGGCTGGGAGAAAACCACATGCTTCTCGACCTCGCCAGCTACGTTTCTTATCTGCAGTGATGGAGACATTACAGTCAGGTGGACCCCCACATGTTCACCTCTTTTCTGGTGCAATGCTTTATGATGCGCCTTGAAGTTAACAAATGATGAATAAAACCAACATTGCATTGAACAATGATAATAATGTAATACATAAACAGTTAATGCTCTCTGTGTATCCTCAGGATTACAGACACCTAACTTTTTCCTCAATAATCACTGGTGTTAAAAATAAATACACAGCCAGGGAGCCCTCACAGAGAATATTTTTCATTCAATCAGGTTACCTGCAATGGTAAAGGAGTCTGTCACCTAAAACCTTTAAAGAGGAACTTGCAGGGTTTTTTTAAATAGATTTATGCTTAACCTTGCCTGAAAATTACAATTAAAAAAGTGAATGCAGGATTTGATATGTTTTACAAAACATAAGGGCAGGAATTCATAGGGAAAGGAGCCGTTTTGAGCTCTGCTACTAAAAACTGCTTTTTTAACGTCATACTTGGCGTTTGACACACGTCATATTACGTCACATGGGGGAGCAACTTTTTCGGACTCCTTCTCTGCCCATTCCGCGGTAGTAGTTTGTAGTTGGTTTGAGCGGTTGTGATTTAGTGAGCTGGTATTTTTTCGGTCATTTTACATTGCATTTCACCATCTGTAATCATGGTGAGCTGGAGTTTGTGCAGGTTGCACAAACTCCAGCCTAGTTTGTGCAGGTTGCACAAACTCCAGCCTGTCAGGACAGGCTGGAGAGGCACAGTTTCCCTAGCAGGAAAAGGACCGGAGCTAGCTTTCGTTCCTGGGTGCGTTGTGCATCCACCTCCCTGCAGCACTCTCCACAGCTGAGGCCTATCAAACAAAATCTCACAAAATCTCTCTCCCCCCCTTCGCTCCTCTCTCTCTCTCTCCCCTCCGGTACACCGTAGGACGTAGTGTGGAGTTGCATTAGGTAACGCGAGATACGGCTGCTACTAGCGCATTAGTTTCTGTTATGGATCAGTATCAACAGTCCTGCCAGTAATGTTACTATATTATCAATACTACTTTAGTTATAGCCTGATATATGATAGCTAACTTTACAATGCTGTGATGTGACTGACGTTAGCTAACATTAACTGTAGCTAACGCCGGTCACTCACCAAGACAGCTGCCCGTTCTCCACTGGTTCTCCTCACACCACAGCTCCATTTCTCGCCAATGGCCGTTATTTCTTCTAATCCGTGGCTGCTCCTGGTCTCTTGGACGCCTAGCAGGCTCATCATTATAATCATTCGAATATATATTTTCAACCTCTTCTGTGTCAAAACTAGCATTGTGATCCATGTTTATTCATACGTTAGACCGGCCGCTCTCCCCCATGTTACGTCACACGCGGGAGGTCACGTGGGGAGGCTTTTTTTATGCGGAAGTAAAAATGTCTTACAACAACGACGCCAGATGTCACTGTAGTGTATATTCCTCTGTTGCTCTCCCTGAGGTTTCTCCCATTTTTTTCCCTTTAAACTGTGGGTTTTCTCCGGAAGTTTTTCCTTGTACGATGTGAGGGTCTAAGGACAGAGGGTCTAAGGACAGAGGGTGTCGTTTTTCTCATACTGATATTCTGAACAATTTGTGTTGTTGTATTTGCTGTAAAGTGTCTCTACTGTCAGCTAATTTTATTATATGTACAGCACTTTGGCTCCACCAGACATCGTTTATAAATGTGCTATATAAATAAAACTTGATTTGATTTGATTTGATTTCTGTATATTTTTTGGAAAATCTACTGTATTCATCATTTTCCTACACATTTATTCACTGGTGTGTCCAACCTGCAAGTTGCTCTTTAAAGCAGGTATTGCGTGATGTTCTGAGTCAGACTCACCTTCAGGGGTGGAGGATCCGCAGGTTGAAGCAGCAGTGTTGTAGTTTCCACTTTTCTCTCCTGTTGCTGAACTCAGAGGAAGTTGTTAGTTTGGTCTGAAGGTGAATCTGATCGTCTGTTTTTCAGTCCGTCTGTCTGTCTGCAGTGAGGGACAAGAACAAACGGCTTCCTGGTTTGTCTCAGGTGAGTCAGGTGAGCTTCCTCACGCCTCCTCTGCTAACGATGCTGCTTCACCTGTAACACACAGGTGGGTCTCATTCCACAAACAGCCACTGCTCTGTAGCTGATGGTTTTACTTCATGTTATCTGTACAGTGTGCACTATTTAAGAAAATACTTTTTTCTGGTTGTTTGGCATATTTGCTTACAGTTTAAAAGGAGTGTATCATAAAGCAGGGGTTCCCAACCTTTTTCCCCGAGAGCCCCCCCAAATTACTCCTGTTGGAAGTTGGGGGACAGACAAGGTAACAGCGGTAATTAAAGTTTAAAAGTCTCAAAATGCTACAACTACTGTCACAAACTGGATGAATGTGAAGTATTTTGTTAAAGGAGGATGAAAGCGTAATTAAGAAGCACTATTGGAGTGAATTTGATGGTTATTGGACTCAGGATTCATTCATTTGGATGCCCGCTGTATGAAGAAAATAAAGGACGGCGCAAGTGGAAACAATTCACAAAGGGATTAAACTGTTTAACAACCTCTTAAGCCCCACGGACCCGTATCCAGGGCCGAAATCGCGTCATTTGCAGGAAACAACGTCTAAGAAACCTTCATATTTAATAAACTATGAATGTTTTATATGCATATAACGACAAAAAAACTCATTTAGCTGATCTCTTTCATTTTTTCTTTAAAAAAAAACTGTAAATGCTAACACTGACCCTCTGAATTAGCCCCGAGTGAAAAAAATGCTAACCTATTACTGCACCGAAAATCACTCCTAGCACCCTTATTACTTATTACCTAGCTGCACATCCAACACATTGTTTAT
>NW_027261989.1:0-51464 GCF_902827115.2 Pseudochaenichthys georgianus | reverse complement strand
GAGCAGTATGAAACGTGTGTATTAATACACTAGATATCAGCCTGAGAGCAGTATGAACAGTGTGTATTAATACACTAGATATCAGCCTGAGAGCAGTATGAACAGTGTGTATTAATACACTAGATATCAGCCTGAGAGCAGTATGAACAGTGTGTATTAATACACTAGATATCAGCCTGTGAGCAGTATGAACAGTGTGTATTAATACACTAGATATCAGCCTGAGAGCAGTATGAACAGTGTGTATTAATACACTAGATATCAGCCTGAGAGCAGTATGAACAGTGTGTATTAATACACTAGATATCAGCCTGAGAGCAGTATGAACAGTGTGTATTAATACACTAGATATCAGCCTGAGAGCAGTATGAACAGTGTGTATTAATACACTAGATATCAGCCTGAGAGCAGTATGAACAGTGTGTATTAATACACTAGATATCAGCCTGAGAGCAGTATGAACAGTGTGTATTAATACACTAGATATCAGCCTGAGAGCAGTATGAACAGTGTGTATTAATACACTAGATATCAGCCTGAGAGCAGTATGAACAGTGTGTATTAATACACTAGATATCAGCCTGAGAGCAGTATGAACAGTGTGTATTAATACACTAGATATCAGCCTGAGCGCAGTATGAACAGTGTGTATTAATACACTAGATATCAGCCTGAGAGCAGTATGAACAGTGTGTATTAATACACTAGATATCAGCCTGAGAGCAGTATGAACAGTGTGTATTAATACACTAGATATCAGCCTGAGAGCAGTATGAACAGTGTGTATTAATACACTAGATATCAGCCTGAAGCAGTATGAACAGTGTGTATTAATACACTAGATATCAGCCTGAGAGCAGTATGAACAGTGTGTATTAATACACTAGATATCAGCCTGAGAGCAGTATGAACAGTGTGTATTAATACACTAGATATCAGCCTGAGAGCAGTATGAACAGTGTGTATTAATACACTAGATATCAGCCTGAGAGCAGTATGAACAGTGTGTATTAATACACTAGATATCAGCCTGAGCAGTATGAACAGTGTGTATTAATACACTAGATATCAGCCTGAGAGCAGTATGAACAGTGTGTATTAATACACTAGATATCAGCCTGAGAGCAGTATGAACAGTGTGTATTAATACACTAGATATCAGCCTGAGAGCAGTATGAACAGTGTGTATTAATACACTAGATATCAGCCTGCTGAGCAGTATGAACAGTGTGTATTAATACACTAGATATCAGCCTGATGAGCAGTATGAACAGTGTGTATTAATACACTAGATATCAAGCCTGTGAGCAGTATGAACAGTGTGTATTAATACACTAGATATCAGCCTGATGAGCAGTATGAACAGTGTTTATTAATACACTAGATATCAGCCTGGAGCAGTATGAACAGTGTGTATTAATACACTAGATATCAGCCTGTCAGCAGTATGAACAGTGTGTATTAATACACTAGATATCAGCCTGTGAGCAGTATGAACAGTGTGTATTAATACACTAGATATCAGCCTGTGAGCAGTATGAACAGTGTGTATTAATACACTAGATATCAGCCTGTGAGCAGTATGAACAGTGTGTATTAATACACTAGATATCAGCCTGATGAGCAGTATGAACAGTGTGTATTAATACACTAGATATCAGCCTGTGAGCAGTATGAACAGTGTGTATTAATACACTAGATATCAGCCTGAGAGCAGTATGAACAGTGTGTATTAATACACTAGATATCAGCCTGTGAGCAGTATGAACAGTGTGTATTAATACACTAGATATCAGCCTGTGAGCAGTATGAACAGTGTGTATTAATACACTAGATATCAGCCTGAGAGCAGTATGAACAGTGTGTATTAATACACTAGATATCAGCCTGTGAGCAGTATGAACAGTGTGTATTAATACACTAGATATCAGCCCGAGAGCAGTATGAACAGTGTGTATTAATACACTAGATATCAGCCTGTGAGCAGTATGAACAGTGTGTATTAATACACTAGATATCAGCCTGAGAGCAGTATGAACAGTGTGTTTAATACACTAGATATCAGCCTGATGAGCAGTATGAACAGTGTGTATTAATACACTAGATATCAGCCTGAGAGCAGTATGAACAGTGTGTATTAATACACTAGATATCAGCCTGTGAGCAGTATGAACAGTGTGTATTAATACACTAGATATCAGCCTGAGAGCAGTATGAACAGTGTGTATGAATACACTAGATATCAGCCTGAGAGCAGTATGAACAGTGTGTATTAATACACTAGATATCAGCCTGAGAGCAGTATGAACAGTGTGTATTAATACACTAGATATCAGCCTGTGAGCAGTATGAACAGTGTGTATTAATACACTAGATATCAGCCTGTGAGCAGTATGAACAGTGTGTATTAATACACTAGATATCAGCCTGTGAGCAGTATGAACAGTGTGTATGAATACACTAGATATCAGCCTGAGAGCAGTATGAACAGTGTGTATTAATACACTAGATATCAGCCTGAGAGCAGTATGAACAGTGTGTATGAATACACTAGATATCAGCCTGTGAGCAGTATGAACAGTGTGTATTAATACACTAGATATCAGCCTGAGAGCAGTATGAACAGTGTGTATTAATACACTAGATATCAGCCTGAGAGCAGTATGAACAGTGTGTATTAATACACTAGATATCAGCCTGTGAGCAGTATGAACAGTGTGTATGAATACACTAGATATCAGCCTGAGAGCAGTATGAACAGTGTGTATTAATACACTAGATATCAGCCTGAGAGCAGTATGAACAGTGTGTATTAATACACTAGATATCAGCCTGAGAGCAGTATGAACAGTGTGTATGAATACACTAGATATCAGCCTGTGAGCAGTATGAACAGTGTGTATTAATACACTAGATATCAGCCTGAGAGCAGTATGAACAGTGTGTATTAATACACTAGATATCAGCCTGTGAGCAGTATGAACAGTGTGTATGAATACACTAGATATCAGCCTGAGAGCAGTATGAACAGTGTGTATTAATACACTAGATATCAGCCTGAGAGCAGTATGAACAGTGTGTATTAATACACTAGATATCAGCCTGAGAGCAGTATGAACAGTGTGTATGAATACACTAGATATCAGCCTGTGAGCAGTATGAACAGTGTGTATTAATACACTAGATATCAGCCTGTGAGCAGTATGAACAGTGTGTATTAATACACTAGATATCAGCCTGAGAGCAGTATGAACAGTGTGTATTAATACACTAGATATCAGCCTGAGAGCAGTATGAACAGTGTGTATGAATACACTAGATATCAGCCTGAGAGCAGTATGAACAGTGTGTATTAATACACTAGATATCAGCCTGTGAGCAGTATGAACAGTGTGTATTAATACACTAGATATCAGCCTGAGAGCAGTATGAACAGTGTGTATTAATACACTAGATATCAGCCTGTAGAGCAGTATGAACAGTGTGTATTAATACACTAGATATCAGCCTGTGAGCAGTATGAACAGTGTGTATTAATACACTAGATATCAGCCTGTGAGCAGTATGAACAGTGTGTATTAATACACTAGATATCAGCCTGAGAGCAGTATGAACAGTGTGTATTAATACACTAGATATCAGCCTGAGAGCAGTATGAACAGTGTGTATGAATACACTAGATATCAGCCTGAGAGCAGTATGAACAGTGTGTATTAATACACTAGATATCAGCCTGAGAGCAGTATGAACAGTGTGTATTAATACACTAGATATCAGCCTGAGAGCAGTATGAACAGTGTGTATTAATACACTAGATATCAGCCTGAGAGCAGTATGAACAGTGTGTATGAATACACTAGATATCAGCCTGAGAGCAGTATGAACAGTGTGTATTAATACACTAGATATCAGCCTGTGAGCAGTATGAACAGTGTGTATAATACACTAGATATCAGCCTGAGAGCAGTATGAACAGTGTGTATTAATACACTAGATATCAGCCTGAGAGCAGTATGAACAGTGTGTATTAATACACTAGATATCAGCCTGAGAGCAGTATGAACAGTGTGTATGAATATGCTAAGATATATAAAGTATGAAAACGGTAAGCAGTATAGTATAAAATATATAGATATTAATTTCATGATGATAAACATTGTGGAACAATGATGAAAAATGGGAATGGATGTGGCGACGTAAAACTGACACAAAACAACAACAAACTGTTGCCAGCCAATGGGAGAGCTTCATCAGCAGCACGTGGTAAAACCCACCAATGAGCGCTCAGCTCGAGATACCAGCGAGCCGTTTCCCATCAAGCATTTCGCTTCCGCAGCTCGTGGAGAGCAACTGCGCCAACTCGCCTCGCCTCGCTCTCAAGGCTGCGGGCGTCTTTGTCCCGCGAGATTTCAAAGTCTCATGTGGGCGAGCCTCCAGAGCAAGTCGGACAAAATGACTAACCATCATGCAACGCACCAGCAAGACGTTGATCGCAACTGCGCAGGTCTTGCTAGTCTCAAACAAGCCCACTGTGTGCGTCTGCTGCTATGGGGAAACCATGGAAACTACAGTTTTCTATATAGCGGACTACAAACATGGATGTTTAATAAGAACGAGGGACTCCTGTGAACTCATCTGGAGACTCTGCTCCGTGCTCTGATGCTGCTGCTTTGCTTTATGAACGAGGACAACAGAGAAACAGATTCTTCAGGACCAAAGCTGGAATTGAAATAAAAAAGGAAAGTGAAACTTCTGCTCGTCCCCCTCTCCCTCCGGTCCACATTAATACCAATGATCCCAATACGTATGATTGTATGAACTAAAGATCTTAAATCAATACAGATGTATTTATTATAAACGTTAGTCCTTAACATCTATCACTGTGTATATCACCATTCAAACATCTTTTAGAAAGTTGAACAAACCCCTCACAGCTCAGTAAAGACTGAAATGTTGACTTTATTTGATCATTTCAGTAAAAACTAACGTTCATATTTCTCTCTTGATTATAATACTGATGAACGTTCAGAACAAAGCACTTTGTAACGTACCACCTATGTTTTAAAATGCTTAATAAGCACCGTAACTTTCATGATATCATTTCTCGGTCATAATCGGTTGTTTCCGTGAACGGCCGACTGTTGAGTGACGGCAAATGCTGCGGCTGCAATGCATTGTGGGGCAGCATTTTCGCTTCTCCTGTCGGTTAGGGAGGTCCAGTGGTTCCTAAGCTAAAGGAGGTTATAAAGGAAGTTTGAAACCTCCTTTCCTATCATTCTCATCATTCTAGAGAATTCGAACGGCACTTATCATGGCTGCCACTGAGGGACTTCCGGGTCATTTCACTCCTTTAGGAAGGTTCCTAAGCTAAATGGACTATTCGACTTCAGCCCTGATTTGGGGATAAAGCTTTAAAGAGGAGGGGTCTGAGCTCATGTGGGACCCGGCAGCTACCGTCTAAATCAGTGGCGGCCGGCCCATAGGGGCGCTAGGGGCGCCGCCCCACCTCTTGCCAGATACAAAATGAAAAAAAAAAAAATAAATTAAATGAAAAAAAAAATATATTTTATATTTAAATTTTTAATGAACAAGGTAAATATCATACAATTGGTATCACAAAAATGTATAATCTACAATACAATCTCGTTTAAAATTGTGTTACGATGTCTAAAGTTACTGATAAGTCACCTGTTTCCTGCCTGGCCTTGCCCATGGCATTAGTTTATCATTACGGGGCAGAGCCCCCGAGCGAAACAGCAGCAACCAGCACGTTGCAAAAGTCTCAATAGTAAACTGTGCCGCCGAAACATAATTTCAGCCAATCAGCGCCGTCAAATATTTTGGTCACGTGGGCGCTCACGTTGGCGCCCATGTTGCTTACGTGCGTTGACGTGAGTTGTTTTTTAGACTCGTGAGTGACCAAGGTGACGCAGTATTTGGATGAGAATGGCTTCCTGTGCAGTCGCCGGACCTCGGTCCGCACCCAATTCCGTGCAAGAGCTACTCTCCAATCCTTTCGAAAGGAGAAGTTTGGGAGATAAATTGATACTTAAAGACCTTGGACCGGACCAACCCGATTTTTATATATCACAGCAAGCTCGTGAAAAATACAAAACGTATCAACAAGGCTTCTCACGTCACTGGTACACCAGAAAGGCATGGCTAGCTGGATGCTAACAGGTAAATGCTATCTTTTGTTTCACATGCTTGCTCTTCAAACAGCCGGGGACAGATACGATCTGTTCAGAAACTAGACACAAGTTAAACAAGTCCAAACCACAGACTGTCTGAGTCATGGAGAATACAGTCGCTGGTTTATTTATGTCTGTAGGCCGTTGTTGTGAGTGTGGACGGTCGGAGCATATATAGCGTTAGCTTAGCCGATCTCCATTCAGAAAACACGCATTCTAAAAGGTTTTTCGCCTGCCGTCTGTCTGCAGACTTGTCAAAGCATTCATTCATGCTTTTTACTAACCGGTATCAGTATGTTGTTACGTCGGCATCATTTAGAAACGTGTATTACAATTTAATCACGGTCAAATATGTTCATGTTGTTGTAGCTCCCGAGCCAGCGCGTCTTGTTTGAATGATGCGAGTAAACACAGCTGGCAGCTGCGGTGAAACTCGAGCGACTAGAGCGATGCGATAGGAGCGTTTAGAGCGAAGCGAATATTCGCATCGCGTCCGGTCTGAACACAGCATTAAAGCGAGCTCCGCGCTGCACTGGAAACGCGCCATTACATCACCAGAAGTCCTGATTTAAGGGGTAATTTCTCCCAAAAAAAAATGTTTTACTCACTCTATCAATAGCCCCACCAAAAATATTTTCCACCAGCCGCCACTGGTCTAAATGCCATATCATGGATTATCAAGGATCTGAAACAGTCTGGAGCTCAAAGGCTTTCTCTCTTGCCGGTTATACCACAAGGTGAGTTCCTTTCTACTTCCTGCTTCTTCACACACATGCTCTTCAGTACAGGTTAGCTCTGAGTGTTAGCATGCTAATGTAAACACCGACCATGTTACGTCCAAAGCAGTCGGGCATTGTTTCTGATAGCAGCTTTCTGATTGGCCCGTGGGTCCACATTTCAGATATTACGTCATATCGGACGCACATCTGGATCAGCTCCGTTGTTCCCCGTTTTTAGAGATTTGGGTACGGAGGAAAAGAGAGGGTTTTATTTCCTGACGATGCGTGAGTTCCCCGACACACCGGGGACACAGCGGGGACACAGCGGGGACACACCGGAGACACAGCGGGGACACACCGGGGACACACGTTGATGTAGAGAAGACATCACAAAGTGACTTTTGCATGATAGGTCCTCTTTAATAAAGGTGGATGTGAAAATACTGGCTAAGGCTTTGGCACGCCGCTTGGAAAATATTCTCCCAACCGTAGTTTCTGAGGAACAAAGTGGATTTATAAAATGGACGTCAACTATTTGACAACGTTCACACGCTTTTAAACATGATCTACTCCAAAAACACCACTACGACGCCTGAGGTAGTCAACTCAGGTGATGCTGAGAAAGCTTTCGATATAGGGTTGAGTGGGATTATTTACTGTGTGTGTGTGTGTGTGTGTGTGTGTGTGTGTGTGTGTGTGTGTGTGTGCAGCCCCGCTCTCTTTATCTCCAGGTGACTTTCTGCCGCTTTCCTCCGTGGAGCTGATCGTCTCCCCACGGAGAGGAAAGCACTTCACTAAGGGCAGTACCCACAAGGAGCCGTACACATGCCGCAGTTTTTGCGTGGCTGTGTCTTTAGTTGAAAGCCCGGTGGCGATCTGCTCGTCTCTCATCGAAATAACATGCTACAAAGGGGCGGACTGGCCGTCTGTGTGTTGAACCTCCCTGTCGGCTCCCAGACCGGAGTCGAGGAGGGGATGACCCTCTGTCGGCTCCCAGACCGGAGTCGAGGAGGGGATGACCCTCTGTCGGCTCCCAGACCGGAGTCGAGGAGGGGATGACTCTCTGTCGGCTCCCAGACCGGAGTCGAGGAGGGGATGACTCTCTGTCGGCTCCCAGACCGGAGTCGAGGAGGGGATGACCCTCTGTCGGCTCCCAGACCGGAGTCGAGGAGGGGATGACTCTCTGTCGGCTCCCAGACCGGAGTCGAGGAGGGGATGACTCTCTGTCGGCTCCCAGACCGGAGTCGAGGAGGGGATGACTCTCTGTCGGCTCCCAGACCGGAGTCGAGGAGGGGATGACTCTCTGTCGGCTCCCAGACCGGAGTCGAGGAGGGGATGACCCTCTGTCGGCTCCCAGACCGGAGTCGAGGAGGGGATGACTCTCTGTCGGCTCCCAGACCGGAGTCGAGGAGGGGATGACTCTCTGTCGGCTCCCAGACCGGAGTCGAGGAGGGGATGACCCTCGGTCGGCTCCCAGACCGGAGTCGAGGAGGGGATGACTCTCTGTCGGCTCCCAGGGGATGACCCTCTGTCGGCTCCCAGACCGGAGTCGAGGAGGGGATGACTCTCTGTCGGCTCCCAGACCGGAGTCGAGGAGGGGATGACCCTCTGTCGGCTCCCAGACCGGAGTCGAGGAGGGGATGACCCTCTGTCAGCTCCCAGACCGGAGTCGAGGAGGGGATGACCCTCTGTCGGCTCCCAGACCGGAGTCGAGGAGGGGATGACTCTCTGTCGGCTCCCAGGGGATGACCCTCTGTCGGCTCCCAGACCGGAGTCGAGGAGGGGATGACCCTCTGTCGGCTCCCAGACCGGAGTCGAGGAGGGGATGACTCTCTGTCGGCTCCCAGACCGGAGTCGAGGAGGGGATGACTCTCTGTCGGCTCCCAGACCGGAGTCGAGGAGGGGATGACCCTCTGTCGGCTCCCAGACCGGAGTCGAGGAGGGGATGACTCTCTGTCGGCTCCCAGACCGGAGTCGAGGAGGGGATGACTCTCTGTCGGCTCCCAGACCGGAGTCGAGGAGGGGATGACTCTCTGTCGGCTCCCAGACCGGAGTCGAGGAGGGGATGACTCTCTGTCGGCTCCCAGACCGGAGTCGAGGAGGGGATGACTCTCTGTCGGCTCTTCTTGGGAGGCCGGTGCATTTATTTAGCTGTTCTTCTGTTTCACAAAATACATCACAGACCTCTGTTTTTCTGCTTCCTCGTTTCACTTCCAGAAACACACACACACACACACACACACACACACACACACACACACACACACACACACACACACACACACACACACACACACACACACACACACACACACACACACACACACACACACACACACACACACACACACACACACACACACACACACACACACACACACACACACACACACACACACACACACACACACACACACACACACGCACACCGTTTAAACCAATTATTTAAAGGTGTTTGTTAAATTCGGCGGACAGGTCCACACACTGCTTCCCCGAGCTCCTCAACCCCCCCCCCGTTGATAATTCTCGATCGGTGGCACGCTGTTAACATTTTTTCTTTTAAATGGCGCTTCATATCAAAAAGGTTGCCGACCCCTGGTCTATAACAATAACATAACCACATAACCATTTAACTAAGTAAAAGGTTGAGATACTTGTACTTAAGTATTTCAATGTTATACTGTACTTCTACTCCTCTACAGTTCAGAGGTAAACTGTGTACTTTTCCTCCACTACATGTATTTAATCCCTTTAGTTTCTTCACAGATGAATGATGTGAAATCTAATCAAGTGTTGAATCAGACTTTAGTTCCACCTGGAGTGAATCCACCAGCTACCCTGCAGTCTACAAAGTACTTCAGACTAGCTGCACCTCCACCAGCTACCCTGCAGTCTACAAAGTACTTCAGACTAGCTGCACCTCCACCAGCTACCCTGCAGTCTACAAAGTACTTCAGACTAGCTGCACCTCCACCAGCTACCCTGCAGTCTACAAAGTACTTCAGACTAGCTGCACCTCCACCAGCTACCCTGCAGTCTACAAAGTACTTCAGACTAGCTGCACCTCCACCAGCTACCCTGCAGTCTACAAAGTACTTCAGACTAGCTGCACCTCCACCAGCTACCCTGCAGTCTACAAAGTACTTCAGACTAGCTGCACCTCCACCAGCTACCCTGCAGTCTACAAAGTACTTCAGACTAGCTGCACCTCCACCAGCTACCCTGCAGTCTACAAAGTACTTCAGACTAGCTGCACCTCCACCAGCTACCCTGCAGTCTACAAAGTACTTCAGACTAGCTGCACCTCCACCAGCTACCCTGCAGTCTGCAAAGTACTTCAGACTAGCTGCACCTCCACAAGCTACCCTGCAGTCTACAAAGTACTTCAGACTAGCTGCACCTCCACCAGCTACCCTGCAGTCTACAAAGTACTTCAGACTAGCTGCACCTCCACCAGCTACCCTGCAGTCTACAAAGTACTTCAGACTAGCTGCACCTCCACCAGCTACCCTGCAGTCTACAAAGTACTTCAGACTAGCTGCACCTCCACCAGCTACCCTGCAGTCTACAAAGTACTTCAGACTAGCTGCACCTCCACCAGCTACCCTGCAGTCTACAAAGTACTTCAGACTAGCTGCACCTCCACCAGCTACCCTGCAGTCTACAAAGTACTTCAGACTAGCTGCACCTCCACCAGCTACCCTGCAGTCTACAAAGTACTTCAGACTAGCTGCACCTCCACCAGCTACCCTGCAGTCTACAAAGTCCTTCAGACTAGCTGCACCTTCACCAGCTACCCTGCAGTCTACAAAGTACTTCAGACTAGCTGCACCTCCACCAGCTACCCTGCAGTCTACAAAGTACTTCAGACTAGCTGCACCTTCACCAGCTACCCTGCAGTCTACAAAGTACTTCAGACTAGCTGCACCTCCACCAGCTACCCTGCAGTCTACAAAGTACTTCAGACTAGCTGCACCTTCACCAGCTTTGAGAACACTTTCATGATCAATCATTATAAAACATATCATATATATTATTCTGAAATGGACCAATCTGCACAACGACTACTTTCACTGTCTTTCACTTGAGGAACATTTTGAATGCAGGACTTTTACTGTGACAGAGTATTCCTACACTCTGGTACTTCTACTTTTACTCAAGTACAAGATCTGAGTACTTTTACACAAATACAAGATCTGAGTACTTCTACTTGTACTCAAGTACAAGACCTGAGTACTTCTACTTTTACTCAAGTACAAGATCTGAGTACTTCTACTTTTACTCAAGTACAGGATCTGAGTACTTCTACTTTTACTCAAGAACAAGATCTGAGTACTTCTACTTTTACTCAAGTACAATATCTGAGTACTTCTACTTTTACTCAAGTACAAGACCTGAGTACTTCTACTTTTACACAAGTACAAGATCTGAGTACTTCTACTTTTACTCAAGTACAGGATCTGAGTACTTCTACTTTTACTCAAGAACAAGATCTGAGTATTTCTACTTTTACTCAAGTAGAGGATCTGAGTACTTCTACTTTTACTCAAGAACAAGATCTGAGTACTTCTACTTTTACTCAAGATCTGAGTACTACTACTTTTACTCAAGTACAATATCTGAGTACTTCTACTTTTACTCAAGTACAAGACCTGAGTACTTCTACTTTTACACAAGTACAAGATCTGAGTACTTCTACTTTTACTCAAGTACAAGCTCTGAGTACTTCTACTTTTACTCAAGTACAAGATCTGAGTACTTCTACTTTTACTCAAGTACAGGATCTGAGTACTTCTACTTTTACTCAAGTACAATATCTGAGTACTTCTACTTTTACTCAAGTACAAGACCTGAGTACTTCTACTTTTACTCAGAGAGAGAGAGAGAGAGAGAGAGAGGCCACGGAACGCCGAGTGGTGTGTACTGACAGACCCAGCTGTTGCGTGGGTTGCTACGGATACAGTAGCAATAAAGCCAGCGCTCACCGCACTGAGTACGACTTTTCCACATGCGAACACAACTCGTCCCGTCATGCCCGCCTCATGCCCGCTCCTCACAGCAGCGAGACCCGCAACGTCCCCCCGACACGGCGCCCGGACCCCACGCAGTCACTTCCTGGTTGCTAACAAACGCCACATAAACACTGATGTTCTGCTGTAACGGTCGTGGACCAATCAGAGCACACTGGGCTCACAGGGGGGGGAGGAGCTCCAACGAGGCGTGTAGGACAGAGAGTGAACACACAGACTCCTCAGAGACGCTGTGAGAAACCAACGTGAGTTTGGAACATCGAACAATGTGAATCTGTTCCAGTCGACCTCAACGATGGAGCGATGATCAGGAGAATTGGCCGTGACCTTTAAGGGGAACTTCGTGCATCTTTTGAACTATAGCACTCTTGATAGTAAAACCGTTATTATTGGGGGACACCGAGACCCTTAGACAGCGAAAACTTAAATTTGAAACCAATGCTACCGAGACCCCATCCATAGCAGCTAACCAATCAGATTCAAGAGAAGAATCGTTAAATTGCCCAGCCGAGATCACAACACGATGGACGTGAAACTTTGAGGCCCGAGGAAAAGGACCCCAGGGGTCCCTAGCACCCTAGGCACCACCTGCGTATCCCTAACAACACAGCTCCGTGAGTCTGAGTCCCTCACCCTGTTCCAGTCCCGCCTCAAAACCCACCTCTTCAACTCTCTATCCATAAGCCCCGCCCCCTCTCAATCAACTTCCTCCTGACTGCTTTTCTGTTGTGTTTTTGTTTTGTTTGTCTACCCTCCCTCCCAAATGTAAAGCGTCTTTGGGTTCAGAAAAGCGCTATATAAAATTAATATTATTATTATTATTATCCCCAGATTGCAGAGCGACGGGAGGCGTGACAAGGCCTGACATCCCTTTCAGAAGAATTGACCGAGAACACAGGAAGTGAAGATCCCTTTTGCAGGATGCTGGAATCCGTGTTTGAGAAATGGCCCTGTCCCGATTCACATCCTACTATCTACCAGACTGAGAAACAGCACTCACTAAACACAACCTCGTGCAGCACCAGCCCTTGCCTCAACGGGACACACGCAACAGAGACGACGCAGGGAAAGGGGGGTCGTCTGACTCCTCCCCTGGCTGGGAGCTTCCCCTCATGGCGTTGACGGACGAAGCAGAAACATTGGACTATAACGGCGTAAGGACTCACGTGAGAAAGTGAACAACCCGATTGAAATTTAAACATTTAAATTGTTATGCCTTCCATTTATGCTGCACTTTCTTTTTGGCTTTTATCTTACATTTGAACATTTTGTATTTTCAATTAAGTTTTATACTGAGTATTTATTTGTTCTGTCTTTGTATACATGTATGTATGTAGGTAGGTACGTGTATGTATGTGCATGTGTACATGTGGGTATACATATGAGTATATGGGTACAAGTATTACTGTTACTATTCTTTATTCCCTTATCTATACATTTTATTTTAATATTATCTTCTATATTACTTTACTTTTACCTATACAGGTATCTATCTTATTTATTTAGTTAGTTATTTATTTTACTAGCTAGGACCGGGAGGGGGGGAAAGGGGAAAAATAAATAAAAATATTGACTGTATAAATGTAAACTCATTGTGCCTGACTCAATAAAAAAAAGTAAAAAAAAAAAAATGGTATACTGAGTATAAACACACCCTGAGTGGAAAACGACTGAGGCACTTCCCCCCCCCCCCCCTCATTGCAGCTAATAGGGGAAGCACAGAGTTCCTCTTCCACAGAAGTCATACTTGCAACAGTTGGTGTTCAAACTGTTGCGTAAAAAGCAAAGATAGCGGAACTGCAGACCGACTCAGGACTGAAGAGGAAGAGGTTAAGATTAAGATATATCTTTATTGTCTCCCTGAGGAGAATTGTGTCTTGGGCATCGAGAAAAGAAACAAAGCGTTCAGGTCAATCAGCCATAGATACAGGGCAGAGGTCACATGGCGAGGAAACAAACACGAAACAGGGACAGCACCTCGTGTCCGTCAGATTGCACACATCCCTATCGTGTCCATACCATTTACCCATAATGCACTTCCCCTATTGAACCTTCTCCATTGCACACACTACAATGTGAACATTGCCCCTCCCAACAACTGCTAACAGCATAATCACGATTGTTCCTGCCTGTTCAGCAGCTTGATCGACAGCGGAGCAAAGGAAACGTATACCTGTTCGACCTACAGTTTGGTAATCCATGCCTTCAGCAGCTCAGACTCTGACCTGAAGAGAGTCTGAGTGGACCTGAAGAGAGTCTGAGTGGACCTGAAGAGGGTCTGAGTGGACCTGAAGAGAGTCTGAGTGGACCTGAAGAGAGTCTGAGTGGACCTGAAGAGAGTCTGTGTGGACCTGAAGAGAGTCTGAGTGGACCTGAAGAGAGTCTGAGTGGACCTGAAGAGGGTCTGAGTGGACCTGAAGAGGGTCTGAGTGGACCTGAAGAGAGTCTGAGTGGACCTGAAGAGAGTCTGAGTGGACCTGAAGAGGGTCTGAGTGGACCTGAAGAGGGTCTGAGTGGACCTGAAGAGAGTCTGAGTGGACCTGAAGAGAGTCTGAGTGGACCTGAAGAGAGTCTGAGTGGACCTGAAGAGAGTCTGTGTGGACCTGAAGAGAGTCTGAGTGGACCTGAAGAGAGTCTGAGTGGACCTGAAGAGAGTCTGAGTGGACCTGAAGAGGGTCTGAGTGGACCTGAAGAGAGTCTGAGTGGACCTGAAGAGAGTCTGAGTGGACCTGAAGAGAGTCTGAGTGGACCTGAAGAGAGTCTGAGTGGACCTGAAGAGGGTCTGAGTGGACCTGAAGAGAGTCTGAGTGGACCTGAAGAGAGTCTGTGTGGACCTGAAGAGAGTCTGAGTGGACCTGAAGAGAGTCTGAGTGGACCTGAAGAGAGTCTGTGTGGACCTGAAGAGAGTCTGAGTGGACCTGAAGAGAGTCTGAGTGGACCTGAAGAGGGTCTGAGTGGACCTGAAGAGAGTCTGAGTGGACCTGAAGAGAGTCTGTGTGGACCTGAAGAGAGTCTGAGTGGACCTGAAGAGAGTCTGAGTGGACCTGAAGAGGGTCTGAGTGGACCTGAAGAGAGTCTGAGTGGACCTGAAGAGAGTCTGAGTGGACCTGAAGAGAGTCTGAGTGGACCTGAAGAGAGTCTGAGTGGACCTGAAGAGGGTCTGAGTGGACCTGAAGAGGGTCTGAGTGGACCTGAAGAGAGTCTGTGTGGACCTGAAGAGAGTCTGAGTGGACCTGAAGAGAGTCTGAGTGGACCTGAAGAGGGTCTGAGTGGACCTGAAGAGAGTCTGAGTGGACCTGAAGAGAGTCTGAGTGGACCTGAAGAGAGTCTGAGTGGACCTGAAGAGAGTCTGTGAGTAGACCTGAACAGGACACATGTTTCTTGATGCTGATTCTAAACAGTCTTCCAACACTGACCTGGTTTCACTGAAGAGCCTTGAAAATGTCAAATTAAATTTAAATTTTAGATTATACATCTGGGACTAAATCGTACGGAGCCCTGGACGGTTCATTGAGAGAAACATAAATAAAACGTGGCCACGTGGCCACGTTTTACTTTCTCGTTCGCACGAGTTAATAAAGCGTGGGCACAAGTTACTAAAGCGTGCGCACGAGTTAATAAAGCGTGCGCACGAGTTAATAAAGCATGGCCTCGTTTTATTTAAATTGAGGGATTCCTGTCCGTGACTCTCAGAATCTGCTGCTGCCCACAGCTGTTTTATAGAAGGAAAACATCCTTCACTTTATGAAATCTCTGCGGCACCAGTGGCCTGTACTACGAAGCAGGATTTGCTATTTACACTATTCATTCATGAAGTATGACGCTGCGCTGTCAGCACGCGTCTCCATGTTTGTGATTGGTCAAATGTTGGTAACCCCGTCACTTTCACGTGAACGCGCTCTCAGCCGGACAGAGAAACCCTGGTTGATTTGCTGAGTTGATAACCAGCTTCGTAGGACCGCTTAGCGACATCGCGTTTGTTAGGGTTAGTTAAGCCGGGTAAATCAAACATATCCAGGGTCTGTTGAACTGGCTTCGTCGTACAGGGCGCTGGAGGCAGTAACGTGTACCTCAGCAGAATCTGAGAAGAGCAGCACCAGCTGCAAAGAGCGGTGCCTTTTACGAAGGAGATGTCCTGTCACCGGGGCGCATGATGTGTGTGTGTGTGTGTGTGTGTGTGTGTGTGTGTGTGTGTGTGTGTGTGTGTGTGTGTGTGTGTGTGTGTGTGTGTGTGTGTGTGTGTGCGTGCGTGTTCGGTGTGTTTGTGTGTGTCCGACACCCCCGGCATTTGTTTTCAAATTACCACGAACAGTAATTTACACAAATCTGGTTCTCCATAGTTATATGTGTATTCCCAAGTGAAAGAAATTCGTTTAATCTTAATCTCGATGTGCTATAGTCCTGCCGGAGTGCACCGGAACGAACGATACTCTCATAAACAAATGCCCACACACACACAAAATGAGGCCACGCTTTAGTAACTCGTGCGCACGCTTTAGTAACTCGTGCGCACGAGTTACTAAAGCGTGCGCACGAGTTATTTATTTTTCTCTCTATGAACCCTCCAGGGCTCCGTAAAATCGCCCAAATTGGAAAAGATATATAACAGTACATGTTTTGATATATATGTTGGGCTATAAAAAACATGTGCATGAAAAGTAATTGGGAGATTTAAAAAAAATCAAAAGATTCTTCCCATAGATTTGAACTGCATTGTAACTTAGTTATGAGGGAACTTATGTTTCATATTTTCAATGATATATCAAAAGCACATTTCTTATCAGTTCACAAAGGACCTCATTTTAATTAAAGTCCGTAACTGCTTTCATGTAATTAACATTTTAAGCCAAACAATTATATTTGTTCTAAACCTAAAGACGTTTTGTTGAATGGCTGGTGAGCGCAGTTCAGGTGTGTGGGATATCGTGCGGGGGCTGGGCTGTAAATGACCTGCGGATGTTCATTGAAGTGACTGTTTGTGTGTGCTGTGACACACTAACACACCCTGTGTTTCTGTGTGGTTCTGGGGCTGTGGGGAACACTCTGGGCTGATCCGGTTCTGTTCAGGCTCCAACAAGGTTCCTGAATCTCCGAGAGGAGGAGCACTACCTGTGACGTGAAGCTTGTGGTAATGAATGAGCATGTTGTTGTGTTTGTGTGAAGGCGGGGGCTCTGCTATGGATCAGTGTGAGGACGGAGAGGAGGAAGCCCCCCCCTCGAAAAGCTCTGGGGAACATGACAGCCAGACCAAAGCTCAGAGGTGAGATCTCCACCTGTGCATCTTCTCCATGTCACAGCTCAATACATTTGATTTATACAGCACACTTTAAAGAGAACGTCACACTGTAAAATATTACCATGATTTCACAATATTTAGCTGTAATTCTACAATAAATTACTGTTTTACCACTTTACAGTCTTTACCTGTAATGTTCACAATATAATACTGTAATTGTTAATGTCACAGTGAAATCAATGCAGGCACAGTTAATTACTGTGAATGTACAGGATAAATGATTACCAGGATTTCACAGCATGTTACTGTATTATTTCACAGTAACATGCTGTATTCAGACCATCCTCTGTGATAACACAACAAATGTACGGCCCGTCTACACTACAGCGTCGACAGCGTCGAAAACTCCAATCTGCCCATTCACTTTCAATGGGTTGACGTCACGTAGCCTCGCTTTTTCGCCGAACTGAATTGTGGGTAGCAGAGCGGTCCGTCTCCGCCGTCTCCGGCGTCAGAAGTTGAATGTTCAACTTCTGACGCCGGAGACGCCAGAGTAGCCAGCGCCAGCCAGCGCCAGCCAATCAAACCGCGTCTAAGCTGGGAGAGATATCCCGCCGTTCATTTCTATATTTCAAAAAAAGTCGGAGGAGAAACTAACTATCGCCGTAGCAAATCACCCGGTTTTGTATGACCAGACCCTCTTCACCTACCGGGATACAAACCGGAGGAACCAGCATGGAGGGAGGTGGCAGAGGCAGTGGGGGAAACTGGTAGGGTTTCGCCTGTTTGGGGAGTTTATATATATATATATATATTGCTCGCATAAAATCCCCGGGGTTTTTTGCTCTGTATGTCGGGGGCGGGAGATTCATGTGATTGGTTGTTGGTCGTGTTGCTTGAATAAAATCCCCAAGCTCCAGACACGCCCAGCTCCAAGCTTTTTTTGAAGCTGTAGTGTGGACGCTCCGTAAGTGATTTTCTTGCTTTTATCACCCTTGCTTGGCTTTAAATACTAATTTATTTATTTGGTGCCGGTTTTACTTAAATTGAAAGGGGCACTGCTGCATGCCTTAAAATAAACGATGCAACATATAAATCTATGTAAAATTGAAATTGTTGTCTTGGCTTAGTGTTTTCAGGTGCTTCCTGGGCACTGAGACGGGCGCGAAAGCCAAAAAGAGGCATGGCAATTTAAACCTCCATGTCAGCACATTCTTCAGATTTTTTTTTACTTTGAGTGGATGTCTGTGTAGACATGTGTTACGTGCTCCCCTCCTTGTTTTCTTTTCTGTCTCCCTGGCTCCGCCTCTGCCCAGGTGCACCTGGTCTGCTCCTGGCTCCGCCTCTGCCCAGGTGCACCAGGTCTTCCCCTGGCTCCGCCTCTGCCCAGGTGCACCAGGTCTTCCCCTGGCTCCGCCTCTGCCCAGGTGTTCCAAATTCCACTCAGCCGTGTATATAAAGAGAAGCTGGAGGAGAAGGATGTCTCGCCTATCCTAACGCCGGGAGACACTCTCCTCAGAATACCTCTTTGCCATTTTGAGCTGTAGGCCATATTTTTGCAGATGTGTTTATGTTCAGCCTGGAGGACCTGGTAGTCCAGTGTTCGCGGCTTCATTTTGTTTCCCATTGGGTTTATAATTGATTTCTGGTTGGGGGGGGAGCTCTGGGTCCTACGGCCCGTGGTGTGGCTGGCTCGGGTTCCCTGCTTCTGTGTGTTCCCTTTGGCCAGTCCTCCAGACCTCTTTTTGTTTCCCGTTTCACTTGAGTGAGCAAACGGCTGATTATCAATAAATGCTCGTTACCAAGTACCGGTTATTGCGTGTATTCTGTCATGTTGCGGGTCTCAGCACGAGCCACTACCGCGGAGTCGAGGTTGGGGCCGTAACAACATTTCCAAGACACTGTGAAATGTACTTTGCACTTCAATGGAGTAATAAAAAGTTAAAATGGGCATTTTCTTTGTTGATTGAGCTGATTGAATTGTGGTACAATCCCAGTCAAATTTACAATATATTATCGTATTATTTAAAAATAAAGGACGGTCAGTAGCATGCGAGGTGGAACAGGTGGGTCTTGAGGCATTTCCTAAAGACTGAGAGTGATGCCGAGGTCCGTCTGTTCTCTGGAAGCTGATTCCACAGACGTGGACCCAGGGAGGAGAAAGCACGGTGACCATGGTGACCAGTTTTGTCCACGGAACAGCCAGGAGATTGGAGCTGTCTGACCTGAGTGTGCGTGAGGTATGGGAATGTTTTCTGGTTAGCCGTTCCTGTAGGTAGGGGGGGCCGGTGTGGTTGATGGCGTTGAAGACCATTATGAGGACTTTGTAGTTGATCCGGTGTGTTACAGGGAGCCAGTGGAGTGAGTGAAGGATGGGGGGATGTGCTCTGATTTGCGTGTTTTTGTGAGTATCCGGGCGGCACCGTTTTGCACATATTGTAGTCTCTGAGTGTTTTTTGCTGGAATGCCTGCAAGCAGAGAATTGCAGTAGTCAATGCGGGAGGTGATGCATGGAGCAGTTTTTCTGCATCCGGCTTGGTGAGGGAGTGTCGCATTTTGGAGATGTTCCTCAGGTGGTAGTACGAGGCTTGGCAAACCGTCTTTGGGTGCCTTTACACGGGAACGTTTGCGTTTACGCACGTAGGGTAGAAGGGGGTAAGTTGAACCTCCCCCTGTAACCAGGCAACGCCTTATAGTTGTAATCAAGTGACCAGAAATGATGCAAGCTCCTCCCATTTCTCCCTGCCTGTGAAAGAGAGATGCTCATTGGTTTATTGCTTGTAAAAGTACATTTTCTAGATGTCAGCTATATCGGCTGTCATGTCAAAAAAAAGTATCCAGGTTTAAACACATATATTGTATCTGTTGATGTATTACACCATGTGAATCATTAAGCTAAAGAGTGAGGTGGGGTGAAGTGAACCACGGGCCGTGGGGTGAAGTGAACCACGGGCCGTGGGGTGAAGTGAACCACGGGCCGTGGGGTGAAGTGAACCACGGGCCGTGGGGTGAAGTGAACCACGGGCCGTGGGGTGAAGTGAACCACGGGCCGTGGGGTTAAAGTGAACCACGGGCCGTGGGGTTAAAGTGAACCACGGGCCTTGGGGTGAAGTGAACCACGGGCCGTGGGGTGAAGTGAACCACGGGCCGTGGGGTGAAGTGAACCACGGGCCTTGGGGTGAAGTGAACCACGGGCCTTGGGGTGAAGTGAACCACGGGCCGTGGGGTAAGTTAAGCCAGTTGTTCAATGGAGAAATGAATGAAAGCAGGCCAAGTTGATAATAAGAGCTCATTGGAGGCTACATTTAAAGTTGAATTTACCCTGTGTTTGATCGAAGGTGTATGAAATTGTATCACCATTTGTATGATTACTTTTCCGTTTAACATTTAAAAAAAAATCGAATAAATTCAATCGAAATTTATATTAAAAATATTTTAAAAACTAAGCTTGTATTTGGTTTGTTATTTATTGTTTATAGTTACCTTTAAGATGTGTTGTAGGTATGCCCAGGTTTGAACAGTGGTTCAATTTACCCCCTGACCTGGATCAACGTACCCCTACGCTGGGGCAAGTTGAGCCCCAGTTGTTAGAAGTAATATGTTCACTGCCCTTGATCAAATATGAATTCTTATCATTGCCATTGATAGGCGACATCCTGAATTATAGGTGTGAGCTTTCATTTTACTACGTGTCATTTCTCCTTGCTCAGAGGACAGCATAACTAAAGAATGGCTCAACTTACCCTCTCAACAAGGATCTGTTCATTATGATGGTGGCAGTTGGAATAATGGATGGATGGCTTTCAGTAGGCAGGTGGGGATAGGATCAAGGGCGCAGCTCGATGAGGTCATTGCTGAGATGGTTTTGAAAGCTCAGCTTGCGAGACCTCCGTGAAGCAGTTTAGGGTTGGTGCATCTGGTGGAGCGAGTTCAGGATGTTGGGGAGAGACAGGTTGGGTTGAGGTCCAGGATGTTGGGGAGAGACAGGTTGGGTTGAGGTCCAGGATGTTGGGGAGAGACAGGTTGGGTTGAGGTCCAGGATGTTGGGGAGAGACAGGTTGGGTTGAGGTCCAGGATGTTGGGGAGAGACAGGTTGGGTTGAGGTCCAGGATGTTGGGGAGAGACAGGTTGGGTTGAGGTCCAGGATGTTGGGGAGAGACAGGTTGGTTTGAGGTCCAGGATGTTGGGGAGAGACAGGTTGGGTTGAGGTCCAGGATGTTGGGGAGAGACAGGTTGGGTTGAGGTCCAGGATGTTGGGGAGAGACAGGTTGGTGGGTTGTTGAGGTCCAGGATGTTGGGGAGAGACAGGTTGGGTTGAGGTCCAGGATGTTGGGGGAGAGACAGGTTGGTTTGAGGTCCAGGATGTTGGGGAGAGACAGGTTGGGTTGAGGTCCAGGATGTTGGGGAGAGACAGGTTGGGTTGAGGTCCAGGATGTTGGGGAGAGACAGGTTGGGTTGAGGTCCAGGATGTTGGGGAGAGACAGGTTGGGTTGAGGTCCAGGATGTTGGGGAGAGACAGGTTGGTTGAGGTCCAGGATGTTGGGGAGAGACAGGTTGGGTTGAGGTCCAGGATGTTGGGGAGAGACAGGTTGGTTGAGGTCCAGGATGTTGGGGAGAGACAGGTCGGCCAGTTGTCCTGTATCTGCGCTCAAGCTTCCGACCCTCTGATCTGTGCGCTCTGAGCTGGTCAGTGGTCCATGGGGCAGAGCGCCATGGACCACTCAGCTTACTTCAGGTGCCAGCCTGTCCAGGCACTCATGCAGGGTGTTATTATACCGGTGCACATGCTCTTCAAGTGAGAGTGCAGCATGGGGCCTGGAAGAAGAGAGGGCAGACGTTAGCTGACTGTGGTCTGTGTCAAGCTCAGCACTCATTGTTCACTCACAGCTATGTGTGGTGTGTTCCAGCCAAGAGCAAACAACACATTCTGCTGGACCTGGACCTGGACCTGGACCTGGACAGGGATCTGAAGAAGGACTTGGACCTGGATCTGAACCGGAACCTGGTCCTGAACCTGGTCCTGAACCGGAACCTGGTCCTGAACCTGGTCCTGAACCTGGTCCTGCTCCTGAACCTGGTCCTGAACCTGGTCCTGAACCGGAACCTGGTCCTGAACCTGAACCTGGTCCTGAACCTGGTCCTGAACCGGAACCTGGTCCTGAACCTGTGTCCAGTAACCAGCTTACTGCCGGAGACCAGAACCAGGTGTGTGAGTCTCTCTCTACCATCGGCCCTAACTGTATCCCACTGTCACAATATCCAATCTGTCCAGTTCAGGTCCAGGTTGTTTCTTTGTACCAGCGGGGAGACTTGGTTTGCAGACAAAATAAAAGGTGTCCATCGTGACACAAGCGTCAAGCAACACAGACACATTGAAAACCACTAGCACAGACAAAGCTGTTTTTAAACCTCTTGGTTCTACACCTTTAGGAAGATTAACCTCCGGGCCGAAGGAAGAAGCTGAAATTCAGGTTGCAGGGGTGGGAGTCTTCATTAAACATGGAGTTAGACAGCCTCTGTAACTGTCTGATGAGCAGGGGCTCCAGGTTTAGCCGTGACTCACCAATCAGTCTGCTAGACCAGGGGTTCCCACACGTTGCCATGCCAAGGACCCCATATAGCATTATTCTCTGGCGGGGACCCCCCTGTTGCAATTTTAAAAAAAATGATGAGTTATGATGGAAAATATGACATTATGACAATACATTTTCTTAATATATATGTGTACTAATAATTAATAATCAGTTATTCTTCTAAAATGTTTTTGTATTTATCTTTTGTTTCTCATTCATTACATTCATTGTGTCTTCTGTTATAAACATTCTTAGCACAATAGTCAACAGTAAACATATTTTAAAGCATTTTTAAAGTGATTTCTGTCTTTATAATATTGTATAATCTTGAACAGTAATATGAACAATTAACATTTATTTTTATCATTTTTGAAAGCAACTTATGCCTTAATAATATTATATATAATATTCAACAGTAATATTAACAATAAACATATTTATATTCATATATATAAACAACAATATTTGCTACATCCGTGCTCTCATCCAGCTGCAGAGCGAAATGTTCACTCGCTCTCACTTGCTCCAAAAGCTGAGCAGATACTCAGTTTCACTCTCAGTAGCGGCAGCTCCATTCTGATTGGCTTGAAGGCGGTCGTGTGATTTAAAAAAAATGTTATAAATAGAAAATATTAAAAGATTGGCATCAAAGGACACATATATTGATAGATATGCAGTAATTAATAACATCTACAACCACAAAAAAATGTAAGTTTAAAAAAATAAGAAAGTTCCCCTTTTCCTCAAACTTTGCGTGACCCCCCTGGCGCCCCCTGGCGGCCCCCCGGGGGGTCGGGGCCCCCACTTTGAAAAACACTGTACTCGACCATTTTATGATCTGACTGAGACAGTTTCTGCTCTTTAAAGTCAGGTTACCAAGACATGAAAGAAAAAGACAGAATTGACTGTGCTGACGGTCTTCAAGTTTAGGATTGACTTCCTGAATGTCTTTCTTGAAGTCTAAGGTATTAAAACAAGTTTAGAACCGATTAGGGCATTTACTAACTCCACATCTGAATCGAAGCCATCCAAAGTCACATGGCAGCTGTCCTTTGGAACCCGAAGGCCTGTTATGGTTTTCAAAAGTACAAAAATACAATACAACAACATATTGTTCTGTAAGATAAATATGTCTTTCTTGGTATCTTTGCTCTGCAGGGAGAAAAGATGGAGACACCTAGAAAAGTCCTATTAACAACTTTAAAAGATTTGAGGGAAAATGAGTTTAAAGAATTCAAGTGGTGCCTGGAGAAGAAGGTCCTAAAATTCCCAGGAATCCCAAAGAGTCGACTCGAGAAAGCAGCAGACCGGATGGACACAGTGGATCTGATGCTGCCATACTACGGCATACACACCATTAAAGTGACCATAGAAGTTTTGAAAGAGATCCCGAGGAATGATCTTGTAGAGGAATTATCAAAAATCCCATCAGACCCTGAAGGTAGGTCTTTAAAAATGGAGTGTTACCAAAAGATAACGTTTTTTATTTTTCACAGCCATGCATCATGTGTTTAGACTCCTGATATACCCCTCGGAGAACCATCACCTCCACATGGTGTTGGGAATGAGGTACCCCTGAAAGCAGAGAGGTTCCAGGTGAGGGGTAGTCAAACCTTTATAGATCAGCATCTTAGGAAGCCAATGACCTTTCCTGGGTTAGGAAGTTTGGGTTTCGGTCAAATTGTCCAAAATATATCGCCTTTCGTCTCTTCCTACCCACAATTCCTTAACCTCTGTGAAACATGTTGGGGTTAATGATAGGAAGATTCATCAGGACTTAGGAAAAGAAACTGCCGTGCTTTGAGAGTCCGACCGCACTGACACTATCCAACGTCATTATGATTAGCAGCCGATGCTATTAAGAAGGAGAAGACGCTTTGATATATCTCTCACAGGCTCCGCCCTCTACTGGACTCTATGGGTACTCTCTTACCCCGCAAGCATTCTCCCACTGAGACTTCTATAGACGTAGCCGGCCCTGGGCGGGCCTACCTGAATGCGCGCGCATCACACCGTATAAAAGGAGGCCTCGCCTCCTGACTATCATCCTTTTCTCTTCAGCAGCGGAAGTGATTCCACGAGAGACTACGACGTTTGAAAGAAGAAGAAAGAGTTATCATACCTCCAGGGAGTCACCACTGCTAGAGACCCGGGCCTGTCCTTCGTGCCCTGGTTGAAATAGCGGGCGCCGATCCCCACCACCTTGCTTCGAGTGGTTGGGGGACCAGGATATGGCCTGAGGCGGTGCCATTCACGTTCGCCATTCCTTCCGGGTCTGGCGTCCATGGAAGTCCACCGCCCAGGGCTGTACTCTCCCTGGATGATGATCGTGGCGGCGGATGTGTGGGCTACTCACTTATTGCTAGAGATGCCCCCGCCTCACCAGGTCAGAGCGATTATTGGGCCGCAAGGCCGAATAAGTAGCTTGGTCCACGGGCCTTGCCCCAGGCCCGGTTCCCCCGGGGACCGGTGCTCGGTGGCTTCACGTGATATAGGGTCTCCCCTACTTCATCACAGGCCGCCACCGCTGCCCGCCGTGTGATGTCCCTGGGATATCACGCCGCGTGGCACTTTCCAAAGAGGATCGTGTTGATCTCCTGGGAGCCCCCGTGTTTACGGAAGGGCTCTTTGGATCGATCTCCTTGCTCACGGGATGAGGATTAGTCGCAGCGTAGCTGCTTCTTGCCCATCCCCAGCAGAAGAAACACTGTCCTACACTCCCCGCCCCTGCTGTAAACCCCAGTATAGGGAGCCAGCAGGTGGGCGTGTGCACGTGAGTGGAATAAACCGAGTGCTGTCAAAGCACTGTGCGGGTTCAAGAGACGCTATTGCCGGCGTGCTGTTGTCAGAAAACAAACCTTGCCTAGTATAATGGCTCCGATTAATGCATTTCACCGTTGCAATGGGAAATACAGCGTTAATACGTGGGCGCGCGGCCCTCGTGAGAGTGGCCGCGGTGCGTTCAGGGACCCCCGCAGGAGAACGGTGGTCTACGTTTGTAAACTCTAGTTCTGGAGGGAGGGGTGTGTGTGTGGGAAAAATGCATTCAGTAAAGACTATTGCATTTATCCCAGAGTAAGAGTCATTTCTCTCCACAATTCCACTTTCCCCCATAATGTCCGGTTCAAAGAGACGGCATTGTGACGGCGCTTGCGGCCCCCCTCCCCCGAGGGCGGGCCACGGTGCGTTCAAAGATCTCAGTAGAGAGGTGAGACGAAGGGAGAGGTGCAGGCACGGAGATCCCGTGCCCGCGGCGCCCTCCACCTCTTCGGCCCACTCCGTGGAACCGGCGTGCCGGCACTCACGGGGACGGGTTTTCCGTCTTTAGGGATCTGGCTGGCGGGGGGGAGAACATCTCTCCGCCCGGGACGAGGGGGCAAATCCCGCCTCCTCCCTGTATAATGCACAGATCACTACGTTTTCTAATAAGAATGAGGTTGATCTGTATCCAAATCTAAGTGTATTTTGTTTCCACAAAGGCTACACTAACCCCCTAAACGCACCAGGAGCGTCTGCGCCGCGTTACGTTGCGGCTGCGCCACGCTGCGACCTCCTCCTGCGACCTAACACACCAGGCGCGTTTCAAAACGTTGCGGAAGCGGAGCGTCGTGTGTGCAGCCTCGCAGTTCTTAATTAACTTTAAAACATTAATATGTAGTTGTTACCTTCCACTCCACAAACTGCAGCGACTAAAACCCAGGCCTTGTCCTTTCTGATGTTGTCCTTGTAAAAAGCATCGGTTACATCGTATACAATGGTGTGTTTCTCCACTTCCATTATGAACACCTCGTCGTCCATTGTGCGCATCGTAGTGGAGGTGTTGTGATGAAGGAGGGGGGTCTGCTAAATTAGTATATATGCGGGATGGGCCTGGATGCTCACCTTTCCACTTCCTGCGAGGGGGGGCTGCCTGCTCGACCTTACCTTACGGCTGCGCCGCGGCAAAAATAGGATTCATCCTAATTTTAGAGAAGCGCTGCGCCGAGCCGCTTATGGGACGCGTCTGAGCCGTAATGCGGCGCGTGTGGTGGAATAGCACCCATTGACTAGAGTGGCCGCGATCCTTACGACCGCCGCGGCGCGGCCGTAACGCGGCGCAGACGCTCCTGGTGCGTTTAGGGAGTTAGGCCTACACACAATGTTAACCGTACAAATTCCCCATTCGCTGCCCCAGCTGTAGCTCCTGTAAAGGAGGCGGCTAGTGGGCATGCGCAGATGAGAGGGATGAACCGCAGGGAGTGCTATCTAAAGGAGAGCGCTATGCGGGTACAGGGACATTATAGCCGGCGTATTGCTGTCAGAGAACACACTACGCCTAGAGCAAAGACTCCAATGCAGTTTACCCGTAGTGGTAAAGGCTGCATTATGGCGGAGTCCGCACTCACACAAGAGCGCGTGGCGGTGCGTTCAGGGACCTTAGTAAAACACACTACGCCTATAAATACTCCGATTAATGCTGTTTACCGTAGTGGTGAGAACAGCATTAGGGTGGAGCGCGCGCTCGGTGCGTTCAGGGTCCTCAGTAAATAATCGGCCCATTCTGTGTCAACCCTCCAGGGGCAAATCTTCCCTTCGCGGGGAGTTTTTGCGGTGGAACGGGTCACCAGAGAGTATCACAGCTTCATAGCTGCTGCCCCACAGCTGAGGGCCTGTCCATTAACACAATGTTCTGGGGAATGGAAACTCAGCTGTGTGCTAACAAGGTGGATGGACAGGACGCTGGAACGGGGCTATTCACTCCAGTTCTGCAGCGTCCCACCCCCTTTTATGGGCATGCGAGAGGTGAAGCTATCCTCTCGAGAGAGGATGAGTTTCCTCTCAGCAGAGATTCAGGCTCTGGTGCAGAAACAGGCTGTGTCTGTTGTGCACCCTCAGCGCAGGGAAGAGGGTCTTTATTCCATATACTTCCTGGTTATCAGGAAGACAGGGGAATTCAGACCTATTCTAGATCTCCGCGGCCTGAATGGCCACATTTCCCGCAGGAAATTCTGCATGCTAACTATGAAACAGTTACTGGGGCTGGTGCAGCCAGGCGATTGGTTCACCACCATCGACCTGAAAGACGCGTACTTTCATGTAGAAATTGCTCCAGAGCACAGAAAGTATCTGCGTTTTGCCTTCCAGGGAATAGCCTACGAGTCAACAGGCTGCCGTTCGGCTATTCCCTATCCCCACGCACATTCAGCAAATGTGTGGCCACAGCGCTTCAACCGCTGTGCGCAGACGGCATGAGAGTTTTCTTTTACATAGACGACCTCATAGTCATGGCTGGGTCACGGGAACAGGCAATGTTTTGCACAGCACAATTCATCACACACCTAACTAGATTAGGCTTCGCCATCAATTGGAAAAAGAGCACCCCCATACCTCACCAACGGGCGTTGTATTTGGGTGTGGTGCTCGATGCGGGCGCGCCACCCTACGCGCCACCCTGTCAGAGAGCAGACGTGCGTCCCTTCTTCAGGGGGTACGCAGACTGCGACAGGGGGCAACAGTGACAGCTTTTACTGTCATGCAGACGCTGGGTCTCATGGCGGCTGCTCACATGAGGGTCCCGTTAGGGTTACTGCATATGCGCCGCCTGCAGAGGTGGGTCTCCAGCCTGCGCTTGGATCCCAAGAGGCACAATCAATCAATCAATCAATCAATGTTTATTTATATAGCCCAATATCACAAATGTTACATTTGTCTCAGTGGTCTTCACAGTGTGTACAGAATATCAGTATGACAATACGACACCCTCTGTCCTTAGACCCTCACATCGTACAAGGAAAAACTTCCAAAGAAAACCCAGTTTAAAGGGAAAAATGGGAGAAACCTCAGGGAGAGCAACAGAGGAGGGATCCCTCTCCCAGGACGGACAGACGTGCAATAGATGCCGTGTGTAAATTGAAAAGATAATACATTTGCAACATAGGTAGTCCAGATGTTTGGAAATGCATGTGTGTATAATAGGAAGATGAATCCACGAGGATATCCATCCAGGACCTATGATCCAGGACCACAGCCACGACTCAAGATCCAGCGCTCGCGATCCAGGACACAGGACCGCAGGATCATCCATGACTCCGGATCCCAGCGTATATAGACACCAAAAAGAAAGACATTTGGGGAAGCTGGGTTAATCGGAACATGAGTGTACACGGGTATAGACAGAGAGAAGGAAGAAGTAAGATGTCCCCCGACAAACTAAGCCTATATCAGCAAAACTAGGGGCTGAATCTAATCAGCCCTAACTATAAGCTTTATCAAAAAGGAAGGTCTTAAGCGCACTCTTAAAAACGGATAGGGTGTCTGCCGCCCGAACACAAACTGGAAGCTGATTCCACAAATGTGGAGCTTGATAAGAAAAGGCTCTGGCTCCCATTGTACTTTTAAAGATTCTAGGAACAACCAACAACCCTGCATTCTTGGAACGCAATGCCCTAGTAGGACAGTAGGGTATAATGAGTTCTTTAAGGTAAGATGGCGCCTGCCCACTAAGGGCTTTGTAGGCGAGAAGAAGAATTTTAAATTCTATCCTGTGTTCTATAGGGAGCCAGTGTAAGGCAGCCAGAACAGGAGTAATGTGGTCCCTTTTCCTAACTCTGGTTAGTACACGAGCCGCAGCATTTTGAATCAGCTGAAGCGACTTGATTGACTTCTTGGTACTCCCTGATAATAAAGAGTTACAATAATCCAGCCTAGAAGTAACAAATACATGGACTAGTTTCTCTGCATCGTTTTGAGGCAAGATATGCCTGATTTTTGCAATGTTACGTAGATGGAAGTAGGCGGTCCTTGAAATTGATTTTATGTGGGCGTTAAAGGATAAATCCTGATCAAATATAACACCAAGATTCCTTACAGTCTCACTGGAGGCCAAATTAATGCCATCCATAGTTAGTATGTCTTTAGATAATTTGTTTCGTAGATTCTTCGGGCCAAGTACAATAACTTCAGTTTTGGTCGTGTTTAACATCAAAAAGTTTAAGGTCATCCACGTTTTTAAGTCCTTAAGGCAGTCTTGAATTTTATTTAGATGATTAATTTCATCAGGCTTGATTGATAAATATAGTTGAGTATCATCCGCATAACAATGAAAGTTTACAGAATGATTCCTTATAATATTGCCTAACGGAAGCATATATAATGTGAACAAAATAGGTCCGAGCACTGAGCCCTGTGGCACTCCATGGCTAACTTTGGTTTGCGTGGAAGATTCATCGTTAACACGTACAAACTGAGAGCGTTCAGATAGATAGGACCTAAACCAGCCTAAAGCAGTTCCCTGTATGCCAACTAAGTGCTCTAGTCTTTGCAATAGGATATCATGGTCGATAGTATCAAATGCAGCACTAAGATCGAGCAAAACAAGAATAGAGACAAGTCCCTTGTCTGAGGCTATTAGAATATCATTTGTGACTTTAACCAGAGCTGTCTCTGTGCTATGATGTGTTCTAAAGCCAGACTGAAAATCTTCAAATAAATCATTGTTTTTTAAGTAATCACACAGCTGTTTTGCGACCGCTTTCTCAAGAATTTTTGAGAGGAACGGAAGATTAGAAATAGGTCTATAGTTGGCTAAAACCTCTGGATCGAGGTTGTGCTTTTTAAGAAGCGGTTTTATCACTGCTACTTTGAATGATTGTGGAACATAGCCTGATAATAAAGACATATTCATAATATTTAATAAAGAAGTGCTAATTAATGGAAAAACTTCCTTCAACAGCTTAGTTGGAATTGGGTCTAACATACACGTTGATGGTTTAGAAGAGAGAATCATTGAATGTAATTGTTCAAGGTTAATGGCTGAAAAGCATTCTAGTTTACTATCTAGTGTAATATTAGAACTTACGATTCCGGGAGCTGTTGATAACACTATACTGGTCGAAGGCAAGAGGTCATTAATTTTGTTTCTAAGAGTAACAATTTTATCGTTAAAAAAGCACATAAAATCATTACTACTGAGTGCTAAGGGAATAGAAGGCTCAATGGAGCTGTGGCTCTCTGTCAGCCTGGCTACAGTGCTGAAAAGAAATCTTGCATTATTCTTATTCTCATCTATTAATGAAGAGTAGTAGGCTGCTCTCGCTTTACGCAGTGCTTTCTTATATTCATTGAGAGTAATATGCCAAATTAAACGAGATTCTTCAAGTTTAGTGGAACGCCATATCCTTTCAAGTTGTCTAGACTTTTGCTTTATTTTGCGGGTTTCGGCATTATGCCATGGAGCTAATCTATGTTGTTTTATTTTCTTCTTTTTCAAAGGAGCAACATAATCTAATTTTATTCGCAGCGCATCTATAGCACTATCAACAACATGATCAATTTGGGGTGGTGTACATTTTGTATAAGTTTCCTCCCCTACATGCAGACATGCTATCGAGTTAAGTATTGGTTGAATCTCTTCCTTAAATGTGGCTATAGCACTAACAGATAGGTTTCTGCTGCAAGAGCTTTTGACTAATGCTTTGTAGTCTAGTAACAGTACTTCAAAAGTTACTAAGAAATGGTCGGATAAAGCAGGATTATGCGGTTCGACTAATAGTTGCTCAATTTCAATACCATAAGTCAGAACAAGGTCGAGAGTGTGATTATAAGCAGTGGGTTGGTTTATTTACACTCTGACAGAAACCAACAGAATCTAATATAGAGTTAAATGCAACAGTAAGGCTATTTTTATCATCGTCAACATGAATATTAAAGTCACCTACGATAATTACTTTGTCTGTTTTAAGAACCAAAGTTGATAAAAACTCAGAGAATTCTGATAAGAATTCTGAATAAGGACCTGGTGCACGATACACTGTAACAAATAAGATTGGCTGCAAAGTTTTCCAGGTCGGATGCGTAAGACTAAAAACGAGGCTTTCAAAAGAGGTATAATTACATTTTGGTTTAGTATTGATAAGTAAACTTGAGTCAAAGATTGCTGCAACTCCACCTCCTCGGCCCGTGCCTCGAGCAATATGAGTGTTGACATGGCTGGGTGGAGTGGCCTCATTTATGCTGACATATTCTTCATGTCTCAACCAAGTTTCAGTGAGACAGCATATATCAATATTATAATCTGATATTAAATCATTTACCAATATTGCTTTAGATGCTAGAGATCTTATGTTTAAGAGACCACATTTAATCTTCCTGTTTTGTTGCACTGTAGTAGTTGTTACATTTACTTTTATTAGGTTATTATGTATGACACCTCTATTAGGTTTTACCTTAAATTGTCCTTGGGCAGACACACACACAGCTAATATTGGGTATTTTATTGGGTTCGGGATTCCTATGGGTGACTGCCTAGGAGAGAGCGCAGAGAAGCGTGTAAGACTGCGACTCTGCCTCCTGGTCTCAACTCCAGTTTGTCATGGATTACGTCCACAAAGCCCTGAAATGTTTGCCGAAATGAGATCTGCACCTTTCAAAGTAGGGAGAATGCCGTCTCTCTTAATCAGACCAGGTTTTCCCCAGAAGGCTGTCCAATTATTTACGAAGCCCACATTGTTTGCTGGGCACCACCAAGACAACCAGCGCTGAAATGATGACATGCGGCTATACATGTCATCATTGATCAGATTGGGGAGGGGACCAGAGAAGATTACGGTGTCCGACATTGTTTTAGCATAACTACACACCGAATCCACATTAACTTGTGCATTCTGATTGGCGTAAACGAACATCATTACCACCGACGTGAATAACAATCCTACTGTATTTACGTTTATCTTTAGCCAGCAGTTTAAGATGCGCCTCAACGTCGCCCGCTCTGGCCCCCGGAATGCATGTGACTGTGGAGGCTTCGGTCTCTAAATTCACGTGTCTCATAATAGAGCTACCAATAACCAGAGTTGGCTTCTCAGCGGGTGTCTCGCTGAGTGGGGAATATCTGTTAGATACGTGAACGGGTTGGTGGGGACCTGCGGGTTTCGCGTTATGCCCCTTCTGAACAGTCACCCAGCCTCCCTGCTGCTCGGGAGTTGCCGGGGGACGGCTAAGAGGAGCTACATTTTGCCGGTCCGCACATGCTAACATGGGCTTTACTTTAACTGAGTTACTTTCTAAGATGCGGAGCCGGGCTTCTATGGCTATGATTCCCGCCTCCAACCTAACAACTATACTACATTTAACACATGTATCCTTACCAGTAAGGGAGGCCGGGAAGTAACCAAACATGAGACAGGAAGAGCAGGAAATAGCACCAGAAGGTGGGGAAAGAGCCATGGCTAGCTATCAAGCTAAAGTAGCTACCGTTAGCAAACCCGAAAAGAGTGTAGGCAACTGTGGAGTTACAGTCGCTAAGAGAAGGAGAGTTGTGAGTGCTTAAGCTGTAGTAACGTGTGATTACAACGTCAGGCAGTTGCCGTGATCAAGAGTTTTAAAACGATCGATTAAGTTTAAGTTAATAAGCTATCAGCAACAGAACAGGCACACGGGATACCCGGAGATGAAAACAACAACAACCGGAAGTTTACAACGTGCAACGTGCTCACCGCAATAGGTTCCTCCTTCCGCTCACAAGCGGCGGCTGGTGACCATACCCCCCTCAGTGAGGGGCAACCTCCGGTTTTGGGGGTCCCCGGATCACCTCCGGAGGGGGTCTCCACTGGGACGGGTGACCTCCTACATCACAGTGTTCACGGATGCATCCGGAACAGGATGGGGAGGGACCTGCCTGAAGAGGGCTATAGGTGGGCGCTGGGCTCTAACAGAGCCTCGACACAGCAACCTCCTAGAGCTACGGGCGGTAGTGTTAGTCCTCCGGCATTTCAGGCCCCTAATTCAAGGGAGGCATGTAATGGTCAGGATCAACAACAGCACCACAGTGGCTTATATCAACAGGCAGGGCGGAGTTCGATCCGCCGCCTTGTTGGCCACAGCGGAGAGGCTGTGGTTATGGGCTTCAGAGGTGGTGTTATCTCTGAGAGCCCTCCATATCCCGGGACTGGAGAACGGGGGAGCCGACCTCATGTCGAGGGGCGGCCCCCTGCCAGGCGAGTGGGTGCTTCACCCGAAGGTGGTGAAGCAGATCTGGGCCCAGTTCGGGAGAGCGGAAGTGGATCTGTTCGCCAGCCGGCGAAACAGCCACTGTGCCCTGTGGTTCTCCGTGGCTCGGAGCGACGACCCACCCTTGGGGGTGGACGCGTTTGCACACGAGCCATGGCCAAGGAAGCTGCTCTACGCCTTTCCACCGCTGCGTCTCATTCTCCCCCTCCTGGGGAGAGTGAGGCGAGAACGTCTGTCAGTCATCCTAGTGGCTCCGGACCGCGTCGGGGCTCCGTGGTACTCAGAGATGACACAGATGAAGGTGGGCCAGCCCTGGGCGGTTCCCCAGTTCTGGGGGGCGATGTCTCAAGAGGCAGGTGCAATCGGGGCGTTACCCACTCTCGGCCGTCCTCTCCAGGCTTGGCTCCTGAGAGGGACAGGTTGAGACAGGGTGGATTGTCTGATCCAGGCAGCTAGAGCTGGATCCACCACAGCCTGTTACAGGCTGAGGTGGCTGGGATTCCAGCGATGGTGTGAGGAGAGGAGAATAGAGCCCCTATCTTGTGAGTTAGGCTCTATTTTATCCTTCTTACAGTTACTGGGGGACAGAGGGCTTGCGCATTCAACAGTGAAGGTGTATGCAGCAGCCATCCCGTCCTGCCATGAGGGATTTGCGGCAGGTCAGCCTTTAGTCAACCACTGATGTCGCGGTTTTTACAGGGGGTCAGGAGGCTGCGCCCAGTAGTGCACGCCTCCACCCCACAGTGGGACCTGCCCCTAGTGCTCGAGGCTCTGGCCTCTGGGCCGTTTGAGCCTCTGGAGCTCTCCTCTCTGAAAGCATTGTCGTGGAAAACAGCTTTGCTTCTTGCCTTAACGTCAGCCAAAAGAGTGTCCGAGTTAACTGCTCTGTCGGTGCACCCGAGCTGTTTACAGATTCGGGGTGACCGGAGCGGCGCGACACTCAGACCGAACCCCTCCTTTGTGCCCAAGAGCCTAAGGAGTGCGTTCAGGTCGAGGGCTATTCAGTTGGGGGGTTTTAGGCTTCCCCCCCATGTGGGACCAGGGAAGCTAAACTGCACCTCCTCTGCCCGGTGCGTGCGCTAGCATGTTATGTAGAGCGCACGGCTGCCCTTAGACGCACCGAACAGCTGTTCGTGTGCTTCGGGGGCGGGGTGATCGGGAAAGCTCTGTCCAAGAAACGCCTGGCAGGCTGGCTCTGCGAGTGCATTGCACATGCCTACGGACAGGCAGGGAGAGCCTGCCCCACGGGGTTTGTGCACACTCCACACGGGCTGTGGCTGCGTCAACAGCCTTATTCAACGGTGTGAGTGGAGGATATATGCACAGCGGCGTCTTGGTCGACGCCAGGCCCCTTCATAAGGTTTTATCTCTTGGACATGTCGGGCTCTTTCTCCTCGTCTGTACTTGCGGGGGCAACACAGGACTGGTAGGGGGGAGGGGGGTTGTGGGTCAGTTGGCATCTGACCCCCTCCCTGGACGTAATGCACCTTCGCTGTTCTCAGGCCTTCGGAGGGTCCCGGGAGGGGCGGGGGTGGCGCACTGGGCCCTTACAGGGCTGGAGGGCTGCTCTCCTCCTGCCGAGAGCAGGAGGGGGGGAGCCCTCCACACTTTAGTCCACACACTCGACACGGGGTCAGTGTTTGAGTGTGGGGCAGGGGCTCTGGCGCTCTCCCTGTTATCCTTAGGGATTCAGGGAGGCAGGCGTGTAGTTAGCCCTTTCGGGGCCGAGGGGGCTCTCCCCATCCAGGGTGGGGGGGTCCCCCGGCACTGTTTTTTGAGCACACTTTTTGCGAGGTAAGTGCAGCAGGGTGTGCTCTGTCAGCCACAGCCCAGATTTCTCCTCGGTTACAACCGGGTTAAAGGAGAAGGTGGGGCAGCAGCTGCTGACCATAATAGCCGGTCAGGGGCAGTAGAGGGCGGAGCCTGTGAGAGATATAACGTCGGGTTACGTAGCGTAACCCTTGTCATATTAGCACAGGCGGAGCCCTCTACTCGGGGCACTGTCTGTCCTATTCCGCTCGCTGAAGAGAAGTGTAGGATGATAGTCAGGAGGCGAGGCCTCCTTTTATACGGTGTGATGCGCGCGCATTCAGGTAGGCCCGCCCAGGGCCGGCTACGTCTATAGAAGTCTCAGTGGGAGAATGCTTGCGGGGTAAGAGAGTACCCATAGAGTCCAGTAGAGGGCTCCGCCTGTGCTAATATGACAAGGGTTACACTACGTAACCCGACGTTTCATCCCAAAGGGGAAATTCAGCTCAGTTGTTCACTCGGTCGTGGTAACACACAGTACGATACACACACATGCACAGGACAGGTGAGAGAGGCCTGAGCAAAACAGGCGGCCAGTCTGTCCAGCGCCAGGGAGCAGTTGGGGGTTCTGTGCCTTGCTCAAGGGCAGTAGGTGAACTGGCACCTCTCCAGGAACCAGTCTACACTCCGTATTATTTTGGTCCGATCGGGACTCCAACCGGCGACCCTTCGGTTCCCAACACAAATTCCTGCAGACTGCGCCACTTAAACACTCTGCTGCATTGGCTGGGAATCTAACCGGGCATCCGGGTGAGAATTCTACCACTGAACCACCAATGCTATATTAACGAGTTCATCCTGGTGGGACATTGGAGATATGTAATACAAGTGGGTGATGCTAAAAGCCAGCGTTGGGGAGGGGATGGCTCAGAGGAATGGCCAGAAAGTCATCAGTGTGCTCTGAAATGGCAGTGAGTCCTTGAGTGCTACGTTTTCCCAGGAAACGGCCATTTCTGTTTGGAATGAGGTTCGTCCTGCCGAACTGTCAGATCTCTCAGGAGGAGGAGTCATGGATAAACCCCGGCTGTTTCCCACAGTGTAGGTTAGCTGCTGACTCAGTCTCAGGATGTTGAATGGGACTGTCCTAGTCATTACTAATGGCCCAGCCGCCTACAGGTGGAAGGGGGTATTATTTGCCGTCCTACATGACTTGGTGAGGAAGGGACGGGTTATTACTGGGACCCCCCAGGGTGTCTTGTAGATGGTAGGCTACTGCAGGAGTATACTGCAACACAGTAAGAGCCATCCACTTCCTGTATAGCTGGAGAGAGAGCTGTGTCCACACCGTCAGTGGGTGTTGGGATCTGCTGGTAGCAGCAGGAATACGAGTCAGTCAGGTTTAGGGCCATGGTTCTCTGTGGGGTGGAACTTATACTGGACAATGTACGGATAAATATGCAACGAGATCCAGTGACTTGATATGAGGAAAATAACCTGCTATTTTGTCAGAAATGGGTCCAATTAGAAGGAAATCGTTTGATGTGTCTTTCGTGTAAATGTCTTTCTTATTCATTCAGATATTCTCACGAAGTGCCAAGGTGAACTCAAATCAAACCTGAAGGAAAAAATTGAAAATGTCACATTTATGGAAAAATCGTATTCCCTACATAAAATCTACACGGAGATCTACATCACCAGGGGAGACACCACAGAGGTCAACAAGGAACATGAGATCAGACAGATCGAACAAGCATCCAGTAAACCAGACAGACCAGAAACAGCCATCAGACAAGAAGACCTCTTTAAAGGCTCAACTGAAAGAGGTAAACCAATCAGAGCAGTGCTGACAAAGGGAGTGGCTGGCATTGGGAAAACAGTCTTAACACAGAAGTTCACTCTGGACTGGGCTGAAGGCAAAGCCCACCAGGACATCCAGTTCATATTTCCATTCACCTTCAGAGAGCTGAATGTGGAGAGTGATGAAAAGTACAGCTTGGTGGAACTCGTTCATCTCTTCTTCTCTGAAACCAGAGACGCAGGAATCTGCAGGTTCGATCAGTTCCCGGTCGTGTTCATCTTTGACGGTCTGGATGAGAGTCGACTTCCTCTGGACTTCCTCAACACTGAGGTCCTGACTGATATCACAAAGTCCACCTCAGTGGATCGGCTGCTGACAAACCTCATCAGGGGGAAGCTGCTTCCCTCGGCTCGCCTCTGGATAACCACACGCCCTGCAGCAGCCAATCAGATCACTGAGTTTGTGAACATGGTGACAGAGGTCAGAGGGTTCACTGACCCACAGAAGGAGGAGTACTTCAGGAAGAGATTCACAGATCAGGAGAAGGCCGGCACCATCATCTCCCACATCAAGACCTCACGAAGCCTCCACATCATGTGCCACATCCCAGTCTTCTGCTGGATCTCTGCTTCAGTTCTGGAGAACATGTTGGAAACTGAGGGAGGAGAGCTGCCCAAGACCCTGACTGAGATGTACATCCACTTCCTGGTGGTTCAGTCCAAAGTGAACGTCAAGTATGATGGAGGAGCTGTGACAGATCCACACTGGAGTCCAGAGAGCAGGATGAAGATGATGGAGGCTCTGGGGAAACTGGCTTTTGAGCAGCTGCAGAAAGGCAACCTGATCTTCTATGAGTCCGACCTGACAGAGTGTGGCATCGATATCAAAGCAGCCTCAGTGTACTCAGGAGTGTTCACACAGGTCTTTAAAGAGGTGAGAGGAACGTACAAGGACAAGGTGTTCTGCTTCGTCCATCTGAGCGTTCAGGAGTTTCTGGCTGCTCTTCATGTCCATCTGACCTTCATCAACTCTAGGGTCAACCTGCTGTCAGAAGAACCAACAACCTCCTGGCTGCCTAAACTCTTCAGAAACAAACCTAAACTAACACATCTCTACCAGAGTGCTGTGGACCAGGCCTTACAGAGTCCAAACGGACACCTGGACTTGTTCCTCCGCTTCCTCCTGGGTCTTTCACTGCAGACCAATCAGAAACTCCTACGAGGCCTGGTGACGCAGACAGGAAGTAGCTCACAGACCAACCAGAAAACAGTGAAATACATCAAGAGAAAGATAGGAAAGAACCCGTCTCCGGAGAAAAGCATCAACCTGTTCCACTGTCTGAATGAACTGAATGATCGTTCTCTATTGGAGGAGATCCAACAGTCCCTGAGTTCAGGAAGTCTCTCCACAGAGGATCTGTCTCCTGCTCAGTGGTCAGCTCTGGTCTTCATCTTGCTGTCATCAAAAGAAGATCTGGACGTGTTTGACCTGAAGAAATACTCTGCTTCAGAGGAGGCTCTTCTGAGGCTGCTGCCAGTGGTCAAAGCCTCCAGGAAGGCTCTGTAAGTGGAGATAAATCTATATTAACTAGGAACAGTTTGAGACATGAGAATAAAACTGTTTGTGTTCACTGCTGATCTTTCCCCAGGCTGAGTGGCTGTGAGCTGTCAGAGAGAAGCTGGGCAGCTCTGTCCTCAGTCCTCAGCTCCCAGTCCTCCAGTCTGAGAGATCTGGACCTGAGTAACAACGACCTGCCGGATTCAGGAGTGAAGCTGCTGTCTGCTGGACTGGAGAGTCCACACTGTGAACTGGAGACTCTCAGGTCAGAGTTCAGCTTTTTATTTTTAAGCAGTTCAATTCTTTTCATCTATATATGTATATAAATAATATCATGAGTTCCTATGCAACACGTGTTTTCTGTGAGGGTGCTTCCTGTCTCTGGTCACATGACGGTCACATGCGCCTCACAAAGACTCTCTTTCACTAAAGACTGCAACTCCCAGCAGCCCCAGGGGCGCTGACACATCAGGTCCTTTCACAATAAGAGCACTGGCCTATTATAAGAAACACATGCGAGTTACAGCATAAACATGGCGTCATGGCGTCATGGCGTCACGGCGTCATGGCGTCATGGCGTCATGGCGTCATGGCGTCACGGCGTCATGGCGTCATGGCGTCACGGCGTCATGGCGTCATGGCGTCATGGCGTCATGGCGTCACGGCGTCATGGCGTCACGGCGTCACGGCGTCACGGCGTCACGGCGTCACGGCGTCACGGCGTCACGGCGTCACGGCGTCACGGCGTCATGGCGTCACGGCGTCACGGCGTCATGGCGTCATGGCGTCACGGCGTCACGGCGTCACGGCGTCACGGCGTCACGGCGTCACGGCGTCACGGCGTCACGGCGTCACGGCGTCACGGCGTCACGGCGTCACGGCGTCACGGCGTCACGGCGTCACGGCGTCACGGCGTCACGGCGTCACGGCGTCACGGCGTCACGGCGTCACGGCGTCACGGCGTCACGGCGTCACGGCGTCATGGCGTCACGGCGTCACGGCGTCACGGCGTCATGGCGAGGGATGCCATGGCAACGGCATTTGAGGAAATCTCTAAACTCACATGTTTATGTCTTCAGGGCTCAAGCTCTTTGTGACCTTTCACACAGGGACCTGCAGACCCTAAGAGGACCCTGCTCTCCTCCCTCTCCTCTCTCTCAGGGACCTGCAGACGCTAAGAGGACCCTGCTCTCCTCCCTCTCCTCTCTCTCAGGGACCTGCAGACGCTAAGAGGACCCTGCTCTCCTCCCTCTCCTCCCTCTCAGGGACCTGCAGACTCTAAGAGGACCCTGCTCTCCTCCCTCTCCTCCCTCTCAGGGACCTGCAGACCCTAAGAGGACCCTGCTCTCCTCCCTCTCCTCTCTCTCAGGGACCTGCAGACGCTAAGAGGACCCTGCTCTCCTCCCTCTCCTCCCTCTCAGGGACCTGCAGACTCTAAGAGGACCCTGCTCTCCTCCCTCTCCTCCCTCTCAGGGACCTGCAGACCCTAAGAGGACCCTGCTCTCCTCCCTCTCCTCTCTCTCAGGGACCTGCAGACGCTAAGAGGACCCTGCTCTCCTCCCTCTCCTCTCTCTCAGGGACCTGCAGACGCTAAGAGGACCCTGCTCTCCTCCCTCTCCTCCCTCTCAGGGACCTGCAGACCCTAAGAGGACCCTGCTCTCCTCCCTCTCCTCTCTCTCAGGGACCTGCAGACTCTAAGAGGACCCTGCTCTCCTCTCTCTCAGGGACCTGCAGACGCTAAGAGGACCCTGCTCTCCTCCCTCTCCTCTCTCTCAGGGACCTGCAGACTCTAAGAGGACCCTGCTCTCCTCCCTCTCCTCTCTCTCAGGGACCTGCAGACGCTAAGAGGACCCTGCTCTCCTCCCTCTCCTCCCTCTCAGGGACCTGCAGACTCTAAGAGGACCCTGCTCTCCTCTCTCTCAGGGACCTGCAGACGCTAAGAGGACCCTGCTCTCCTCCCTCTCCTCTCTCTCAGGGACCTGCAGACTCTAAGAGGACCCTGCTCTCCTCTCTCTCAGGGACCTGCAGACTCTAAGAGGACCCTGCTCTCCTCCTTGTCCTCTCTCTCAGGGACCTGCAGACTCTAAGAGGACCCTGCTCTCCTCTCTCTCAGGGACCTGCAGACGCTAAGAGGACCCTGCTCTCCTCCCTCTCCTCCCTCTCAGGGACCTGCAGACTCTAAGAGGACCCTGCTCTCCTCCCTCTCCTCTCTCTCAGGGACCTGCAGACTCTAAGAGGACCCTGCTCTCCTCCCTCTCCTCTCTCTCAGGGACCTGCAGACCCTAAGAGGACCCTGCTCTCCTCCCTCTCCTCTCTCTCAGGGACCTGCAGACCCTAAGAGGACCCTGCTCTCCTCCCTCTCCTCTCTCTCAGGGACCTGCAGACCCTAAGAGGACCCTGCTCTCCTCCCTCTCCTCTCTCTCAGGGACCTGCAGACTCTAAGAGGACCCTGCTCTCCTCTCTCTCAGGGACCTGCAGACTCTAAGAGGACCCTGCTCTCCTCCTTGTCCTCTCTCTCAGGGACCTGCAGACTCTAAGAGGACCCTGCTCTCCTCCCTCTCCTCCCTCTCAGGGACCTGCAGACTCTAAGAGGACCCTGCTCTCCTCTCTCTCCTCCCTCTCAGGGACCTGCAGACTCTAAGAGGACCCTGCTCTCCTCTCTCTCCTCCCTCTCAGGGACCTGCAGACTCTAAGAGGACCCTGCTCTCCTCCCTCTCCTCTCTCTCAGGGACCTGCAGACCCTAAGAGGACCCTGCTCTCCTCCCTCTCCTCTCTCTCAGGGACCTGCAGACTCTAAGAGGACCCTGCTCTCTCCTCTCTCTCAGGGACCTGCAGACCCTAAGAGGACCCTGCTCTCCTCCCTCTCCTCTCTCTCAGGGACCTGCAGACCCTAAGAGGACCCTGCTCTCCTCCCTCTCCTCTCTCTCAGGGACCTGCAGACTCTAAGAGGACCCTGCTCTCCTCCCTCTCCTCCCTCTCAGGGACCTGCAGACTCTAAGAGGACCCTGCTCTCCTCTCTCTCCTCCCTCTCAGGGACCTGCAGACCCTAAGAGGACCCTGCTCTCCTCCCTCTCCTCTCTCTCAGGGACCTGCAGACTCTAAGAGGACCCTGCTCTCCTCCCTCTCCTCCCTCTCAGGGACCTGCATACTCTAAGAGGACCCTGCTCTCCTCCCTCTCCTCTCTCTCAGGGACCTGCAGACCCTAAGAGGACCCTGCTCTCCTCCCTCTCCTCTCTCTCAGGGACCTGCAGACTCTAAGAGGACCCTGCTCTCCTCTCTCTCAGGGACCTGCAGACTCTAAGAGGACCCTGCTCTCCTCTCTCTCAGGGACCTGCAGACTCTAAGAGGACCCTGCTCTCCTCCTTGTCCTCTCTCTCAGGGACCTGCAGACTCTAAGAGGACCCTGCTCTCCTCCTTGTCCTCTCTCTCAGGGACCTGCAGACGCTAAGAGGACCCTGCTCTCCTCCCTCTCCTCTCTCTCAGGGACCTGCAGACTCTAAGAGGACCCTGCTCTCCTCTCTCTCAGGGACCTGCAGACTCTAAGAGGACCCTGCTCTCCTCCTTGTCCTCTCTCTCAGGGACCTGCAGACTCTAAGAGGACCCTGCTCTCCTCCTTGTCCTCTCTCTCAGGGACCTGCAGACGCTAAGAGGACCCTGCTCTCCTCCCTCTCCTCCCTCTCAGGGACCTGCAGACTCTAAGAGGACCCTGCTCTCCTCCTTGTCCTCTCTCTCAGGGACCTGCAGACTCTAAGAGGACCCTGCTCTCCTCCCTCTCCTCTCTCTCAGGGACCTGCAGACTCTAAGAGGACCCTGCTCTCCTCTCTCTTAGGGACCTGCAGACTCTAAGAGGACCCTGCTCTCCTCCCAGTCCTCCCTCTCCTCCTCTCACTGCCTCCTCTCCTCTCTGTCAGGGACCTGAAGAGCAAGATCCAGGAGGAGGACTCTAAGAAGACCCTGCTCTCCTCCCAGTCCTCCCTCTCCACCTCCCACTGCCTGCGCTGCCTGCAGCCCTTCAGGTTCCTGCTGAGCAGCAAGAGGCTCTGCATCGACTGCAAGGTGTTCACCTGCAAGAGCTGCAGCCGCTACAACAGGAAGGAGAGGGGCTGGGTCTGTGACAACTGCCGTATGACCAGGTGAGGGGGCGGGGCTACAACAGGAAGGAGAGGGGCTGGGTCTGTGACAACTGCCGTATGACCAGGTGAGGGGGCGGGGCTACAACAGGAAGGAGAGGGGCTGGGTCTGTGACAACTGCCGTATGACCAGGTGAGGGGGCGGGGCTACAACAGGAAGGAGAGGGGCTGGGTCTGTGACAACTGCCGTATGACCAGGTGAGGGGGCGGGGCTACAACAGGAAGGAGAGGGGCTGGGTCTGTGACAACTGCCGTATGATCAGGCGAGGGGCGGGGCTACACGTGAGGGGGCGGGGCTACAACAGGAAGGAGAGGGCGTGGGTCTGTGACAACTGCCGTATGACCAGGTGAGGGGGCGGGGCTACAACAGGAAGGAGAGGCGCTGGGTCTGTGACAACTGCCGTATGACCAGGTGAGGGGGCGGGGCTACAACAGGAAGGAGAGGGCCTGGGTCTGTGGCAACTACCGTATGGCCAGGTGAGGGGGCGGGGCTACATGTGAGGGGGCGGGGCTACAACAGGAAGGAGAGGGGCTGGGTCTGTGACAACTGCCATATGACCAGGTGAGGGGGCGGGGCTACAACCGGAAGGAGAGGGGCTGGGTCTGTGACAACTGCCGTATGACCAGGTGAGGGGGCGGGGCCAGGTGTTCTGAGATACTTCCTGTGTGTTCTGAGGTACTTCCTGTGTGCTCTGCAGGGTTCTGAAGGTGGGGACCGCGGGTTGGTACCATGATAACGTGAGGAACCGCTTCAAGCGCTTCGGCAGCGCCAAGGTGATGAGGTCTCTGTACAAGAGGCTGAACGGAGAAGGTAACAGGGTCAAAGTATCGCTAATATTCATTATTATAATCATTATTTAATATATGAAACTTCCTGTTCCTCTGCAGGCGGGCGGGATGACGACACCATGAGCATGCCGGACGTCCACAGCCGTGAGTAAACCTAATAAACACAGATGTATACGTGTTTATGTATTCATATCAATGTGTGTGTGCTGTTCCTGCAGAGGCGTATAACGGCGAGGACGACCACGGAGAGTCCGAGGTGCAGCGCTACAAAGTGGTGACAGAAACGCAGATATTACACCTGAATCTGAATCATTGGTTAATCCTGAAGCTCTGTAACCTCCTCTTCCTCTTCCTCCTCCTCTTCTACAGATGAGGAAGAACAAGCGCCTGCTGTCAGTCCATCCTCTGGACTTCGACCCCGAGGATTACTACCCGTACGCCCGCCGCCCCTCCGTGCAGGTGGGACAACACCTGGAGCTTTAGCATCTAGCATCTAGCATTTAGCTTTTAGTGTTAACATCTAGCATCTAGCATTTAGCGTTAACATCTAGCATCTAGCATTTAGCATTAACATCTAGCATCTAGCATTTAGCGTTAACATCTAGCATCTAGCATTTAGCATTAACATCTATCATCTAGCATTTAGCATTAACATATAGCATCTAGCATCTAGCATTTAGCGTTAACATCTAGCATCTAGCATTTAGCATTAACATCTAGCATCTAGCATTTAGCGTTAACATCTAGCATCTAGCATTTAGCATTAACATATAGCATCTAGCATCTAGCATTTAGCGTTAACATCTAGCATCTAGCATTTAGCATTAACATCTATCATCTAGCATTTAGCATTAACATATAGCATCTAGCATCTAGCATTTAGCGTTAACATCTAGCATCTAGCATTTAGCATTAACATCTAGCATCTAGCATTTAGCGTTAACATCTAGCATCTAGCATTTAGCATTAACATCTATCATCTAGCATTTATCATTAACATATAGCATCTAGCATTTAGCGTTAACATCTAGCATCTAGCATTTAGCATTAACATCTAGCATCTAGCATTTAGCGTTAACATCTAGCATCTAGCATTTAGCATTAACATCTATCATCTAGCATTTAGCATTAACATATAGCATCTAGCATTTAGCGTTAACATCAAGCATCTAGCATTTAGCATTCACATCTAGCATCTAGCATTTAGCGTTAACATCTAGCATCTAGCATTTAGCATTAACATCTATCATCTAGCATTTAGCATTAACATATAGCATCTAGCATCTAGCATTTAGCGTTAACATCTAGCATCTAGCATTTAGCATTAACATCTAGCATCTAGCATTTAGCGTTAACATATAGCATCTAGCATTTAGCATTAACATATAGCATCTATCATCTAGCATTTAGCGTTAACATCTAGCATCTAGCATTTAGCATTAACATCTAGCATCTAGCATTTAGCATTAACATCTAGCATCTAGCATCTAGCATTTAGCGTTAACATCTAGCATTTAGCGTTAACATATAGCATCTAGCATTTAGCATTAACATCTAGCATCTAGCATTTAGCATTAACATCTAGCATCTAGCATTTAGCATTAACATCTAGCATCTAGCATTTAGCGTTAACATCTAGCATCTAGCATCTAGCGTTAACATCTAGCATTTAGCGTTAACATCTAGCATCTAGCATTTAGCGTTAACATCTAGCATTTAGCGTTAACATCTAGCATCTAGCATCTAGCATTTAGCGTTAACATCTAGCATTTAGCATTAACATCTAGCATCTAGCATTTAGCGTTAACATCTAGCATCTAGCATCTAGCATTTAGCGTTAACATCTAGCATTTAGCGTTAACATCTAGCATTTAGTGTTAACATCTAACATCTAGCATCTAGCATTTAGCATTAACATCTAGCATCTAGCATCTAGCATTTAGCGTTAACATCTAGCATTTAGCGTTAACATCTAGCATTTAGTGTTAACATCTAACATCTAGCATCTAGCATTTAGCATGTAGCGTTAACATATAGCATCTAGTTCTCCATGTGGCTCTCCATGTGGCTCTTCATGTGGTTCTTCATGTGGTTCTTCATGTGGTTCTTCATGTGGTTCTCCATGTGGTTCTTCATGTGGTTCTTCATGTGGTTCTTCATGTGGTTCTTCATGTGGTTCTCCATGTGGTTCTTCATGTGGCTCTTCATGTGGTTCTTCATGTGGTTCTTCATGTGGTTCTTCATGTGGTTCTCCATGTGGTTCTTCATGTGGTTCTTCATGTGGTTCTTCATGTGGCTTTTCATGTGGTTCTTCATGTGGCTCTTCATGTGGTTCTTCATGTGGTTCTTCATGTGGTTCTTCATGTGGTTCTCCATGTGGCTCTTCATGTGGTTCTTCATGTGGTTCTTCATGTGGTTCTCCATGTGGCTCTTCATGTGGTTCTTCATGTGGTTCTTCATGTGGTTCTTCATGTGGTTCTGGATGTGGTTCTGCTTGGTTCTGGATGTGGTTCTGCTTGGTTCTTCATGTGGTTCTGGATTTGGTTCTGGATGTGGTTCTGGATGTGGTTCTGCTTGGTTCTCAGCAGCAGCTTCAGGAGGAGCGAGGCTTCAGGAACGATGATTACTTCGACACGAACAACATGAGAGGAAACCGCCGCAAGAGCCTCTACAACATGAGAGCAGGTACAAGTACACAGAGTACACACAGAGTACACAAGAGCCTGGACCGCCACAAGGTGTCTCCAATGGAACACAGTACACACTGCTTACCTGTGTGTACCTGTATGTTCACCTGCAGAGGAGGAGAGCAGGATGGTGAGGACCCGCTCTCTCTCCAGGATCAGCTCCTCGGCCGCCCGGCAGTACGTGGACACGTCTGATGAAGAGGAGAGCTACCCCCCCCCCCTACCAGCAGCCACCCCCCCTCTACCAGCAGCCCCCCCCACACCGCCGCAGGAACAGCAGGGCGTCGTCTCAAGAGAACCTGGGACAAGCCCCGCCCCCCGTAAGAGCCAATCACAGCACTGACTGACCACCTGACCAACTGACAACTCACCTGACCCTTACCCAAGCCCCGCCCCGTAAGAGCCAATCACAGCACTGACTGACCAACTGACCAATCACCTAACTGTTACTTAAGCCCCGCCGACAATCAGGGACATCCAATCAGAGTCAGGTTCCACTCCCCCGTCGATGTGTGTGTTGGTGGGTTCTGACCCGGATGCTTTCTCCCTCCAGATGAACGAGCTGAATAAACGGATGTCGGCCATCGAGAGTCTGCTGAACCGCCTGGAGGGAAAGATCACCCCCGCCGACCAGGTACTTATACACACTCTACATACACACTGTATATAATGTGTTTGTCGGGGGGTCCCGGCGAGGAGGAGAAGCTGCTCTGTGTATATATATACTGTATATATGTATATAAGTATATATTGATATATAATGTATTTGTCAGGGGGGTCCCGGCGAGGAGGAGAAGCTGCGCAGGAAGCTGAGTGAGTTGGGGGGGCCTCTGAGTGATAAGGGGGGTCCCTCTTCAGACGAGGAGCCCCTCAGGAAGCCTGCTGGGAGGCCCCCTGCTGGGAGGCCCCCTGCTGTGAGGGGGGGGCGGGACAAAGAGATGAGCTCCTCCAGTGACGAGACGCCCACCCAGGCCCAGAAGGTGAGGGGGGGTCCGACTCTATGTTACAGTTACTGTCTGAGGTCTTCCTCAGAAGCTCCGTCGCAGCGCCGATCAGTAACGTCCCTTAAAGGCCAAGATATAACATAATACACAATAAATACATAAACAAATAAACAAATACACAAATACATATCATTTAACAAATATACTTTAAGAAAAAAGGAAAGCTAAAGCAAATAATTAAAACTGACAAAAAATATTTAAAAAGGTATAAATAAATAATAATACAAATAATAAAATAATAACAATAATTAAAAAAGATATAAGATCTAATAATAGATAATAATGTAAGGCATTGTGTGGTTGCAGAGGTCCAGTGCGGCGGCGCTCTGCGACCTCACGGCGGAGGTTCTGAGGACGATAAACGCCACGGAGAACGCGGCGCAGGAGTGCGATCTCCAGCCTCAGAGCCCCCCTGCTGGGCGGCCCCCCACTGGGCGGCCCGACGCCAAGCAGGCCGACGAGGCGTTCAGGGAACTCGAGGAGAACGTAAGATAAATACCTGAAAAATATCTCAAAAATACCTGAAAAATACCCAATAAATACCTGGAAGACACCCAATAAATACCTGGAAAACACCCAATAAATACCTGGAAAACACCCAATAAATATAAATACCTGGAAAACACCCAATAAATATAAATACCTGGAAAACACCCAATAAATATAAATACCTGGAAAACACCCAATAAATATAAATACCTGGAAAACACCCAATAAATATAAATACCTGGAAAACACCCAATAAATATAAATACCTGGAAAACACCCAATAAATATAAATACCTGGAAAACACCCAATAAATATAAATACCTGGAAAACACCCAATAAATATAAATACCTGGAAAACACCCAATAAATACCTGGAAAACACCCAATAAATATAAATACCTGGAAAACACCCAATAAATACCTGGAAAACACCCAATAAATATAAATACCTGGAAAACACCCAATAAATATAAATACCTGGAAAACACCCAATAAATATAAATACCTGGAAAACACCCAATAAATATAAATACCTGGAAAACACCCAATAAATATAAATACCTGGAAGACACCCAATAAATACCTGGAAAACACCCAATAAATATAAATACCTGGAAAACACCCAATAAATACCTGGAAAACACCCAATAAATATAAATACCTGGAAAACACCCAATAAATATAAATACCTGGAAGACACCCAATAAATACCTGGAAAACACCCAATAAATATAAATACCTGGAAAACACCCAATAAATACCTGGAAAACACCCAATAAATATAAATACCTGGAAGACACCCAATAAATACCTGGAAAACACCCAATAAATACCTGGAAAACACCCAATAAATACCTGGAAAACACCCAATAAATATAAATACCTGGAAAACACCCAATAAATATAAATACCTGGAAGACACCCAATAAATATAAATACCTGGAAAACACCCAATAAATACCTGGAAAACACCCAATAAATATAAATACCTGGAAAACACCCAATAAATACCTGGAAGACACCCAATAAATACCTGGAAAACACCCAATAAATATAAATACCTGGAAAACACCCAATAAATATAAATACCTGGAAAACACCCAATAAATATAAATACCTGGAAAACACCCAATAAATATAAATACCTGGAAAACACCCAATAAATATAAATACCTGGAAAACACCCAATAAATTCCTGGAAAACACCCAATAAATATAAATACCTGGAAAACACCCAATAAATATAAATACCTGGAAAACACCCAATAAATTCCTGGAAAACACCCAATAAATACCTGGAAAACACCCAATAAATATAAATACCTGGAAAACACCCAATAAATACCTGGAAAACACCTAATAAATATAAATACCTGGAAAACACCCAATAAATATAAATACCTGGAAAACACCCAATAAATACCTGGAAGACACCCAATAAATACCTGGAAAACACCCAATAAATATAAATACCTGGAAGACACCCAATAAATATAAATACCTGGAAAACACCCAATAAATACCTGGAAAACACCCAATAAATATAAATACCTGGAAAACACCCAATAAATATAAATACCTGGAAAACACCCAATAAATATAAATACCTGGAAAACACCCAATAAATATAAATACCTGGAAAACACCCAATAAATTCCTGGAAAACACCCAATAAATATAAATACCTGGAAAACACCCAATAAATATAAATACCTGGAAAACACCCAATAAATATAAATACCTGGAAAACACCCAATAAATATAAATACCTGGAAAACACCCAATAAATTCCTGGAAAACACCCAATAAATACCTGGAAAACACCCAATAAATATAAATACCTGGAAAACACCCAATAAATACCTGGAAAACACCTAATAAATATAAATACCTGGAAAACACCCAATAAATATAAATACCTGGAAAACACCCAATAAATATAAATACCTGGAAAACACCCAATAAATACCTGGAAAACACCCAATAAATATAAATACCTGGAAAACACCCAATAAATATAAATACCTGGAAAACACCCAATAAATACCTGGAAAACACCCAATAAATATAAATACCTGGAAAACACCCAATAAATACCTGGAAAACACCCAATAAATATAAATACCTGGAAAACACCCAATAAATATAAATACCTGGAAAACACCCAATAAATATAAATACCTGGAAAACACCCAATAAATATAAATACCTGGAAAACACCCAATAAATACCTGGAAAACACCCAATAAATATAAATACCTGGAAAACACCCAATAAATACCTGGAAAACACCCAATAAATATAAATACCTGGAAAACACCCAATAAATATAAATACCTGGAAAACACCCAATAAATATAAATACCTGGAAAACACCCAATAAATATAAATACCTGGAAAACACCCAATAAATACCTGGAAAACACCCAATAAATATAAATACCTGGAAAACTAGATAGAGGGTCCAGGACTCAGGATAGAGGATCTAGGACACAGGACCACAGCAAGAGGATCAGCCTCGACTCAGGGTCCCGGCGTAGAGATGGACACAACAAAGAGATTTGGGGGAGCTGGGTTGATCGGAACATGAGAGTACACAGGTACAGCCAGCCAGAGAGACGGAGTGAGGTGCCCCCCCCCCCCCCCCAACAGTCCAAGCCTATAGCAGCTAAACTAGCGTGTCTACATACAAGCACTCCCTCAGGATAGGGTGAGGGAAAGGGTAGCGGGTAGGAAGTAGGAAGCAGAGGTGAGAGGCACGCAGGGAGAGAGGTCCCCACTGGACCTGAGTTGGTGAGAGGTAGGAGTGGGTCTGTGGCCACGCTCCACACTCCCGGGCCGGGCCGGGCCTCTCTGCAACCCGTCACCCTCTAGAACCTCGAGAGGTCAGAGAGGGGAACGGTTTGGATAAAGTTTTAAATATAAGATCTAAGTTTTTAGGATTTAAGTGAAAGAATAAGAGCTAAAATGTAGGTGAAGAGGCACAGCGTGTCTACGTCAATGCACTCTTATTAGAATATTTCATTTGATCACTATAAGCTTTATCACAAAGGAAGGTCTTAAGCGCACTCTTAGAAACGGATAGGGTGTCTGCCGCCCGAACACAAACTGGAAGCTGATTCCACAAATGTGGAGCTTGATAAGAAAAGGCTCTGGCTCCCATTGTACTTTTAGAGACTCTAGGAACAACCAACAACCCTGCATTCTTGGAACGCAATGCCCTAGTAGGCCAGTAGGGTATAATGAGTTCTTTAAGGTAAGATGGCGCCTGCCCATTAAGGGCTTTGTAGGCGAGAAGAAGAACTTTAAATTCTATCCTGTGTTCTATAGGGAGCCAGTGTAAGGCAGCCAGAACAGGAGTAATGTGGTCCCTTCTCCTAACTCTGGTTAGTACACGAGCCGCAGCATTTTGAATCAGCTGAAGCCACTTGACTGACTTCTTGGTACTCCCTGATAATAAAGAGTTACAATAATCCAGCCTAGAAGTAACAAATGCATGGACTAGTTTCTCTCTGCATCGTTTTG